>NW_006434897.1:8281287-8296094 GCF_000325575.1 Pteropus alecto | reverse complement strand
CAGCTGGGGCCTTCTGAGCAAAGAAAATTAATAAGCTGTGATAAATATAAGTCTTCCTTCCTAGAAACATTACAATCTATAAGATGGTAAAAAAAGTCCCCTTCTTTCCAGAGATTTGCTTTTAGCTTACGTTGAGGTTAATAAACCTAGATATGCCTTTACCCCTCCCTAGGGAAGGTATGTTTAAATCCAGAGTAAAGATGAGGGGTGTGTGCATGTGCATCCTGGATGGCAGTTGTGCCGGCAACCCTACATAAACTTAACTTTAGGACTCTTCTCCTGTGGTGCAACCTTGTTACATGTGCAGAGTAATTAGCACTAATGTTCTATGAGTAATAAACTCTGTTCTATGATCTATAGACTTCATGTTTCCTGTCAGAATATATATGTATACATGTAAATTTAACATGATGCTGTTTGTCTTCTGACTGGACCTAGACTGATAAAGATATATAAATAGCCTTCTTAAAAAAATTAAGAGTTATGTGAGAAAAGACTAAAAATATCAGCTCTTTCAGTGAACGAAGTCATAATCTATCAGATCTTGAATGCTATGAATAAGGTGAATAACAAGTTAAGAAGATAATGTCAAACTTTTATTTATCCAACAATACAAACTAAGTGCCTACCAAGTATCAAACGCTGCAATAGACACTACAGATACGAAGATGAATACAATGTAATTCTTGCAGTATGGAAAACATTTTTTAGTTTTAATTTTCTTTTAATGAGAATTACCTTAACATATCCAGTTCACCCCCAGAAGCAATCAATATTAACATTTTCTTGTGTATACTGCCTGAAGTATATGTGTGTGAATATGTGCAATTATTTATATTTATCACCCCACTCCAACACCCAAACTTTAAAATATAAGCAATCCAAATGTTACTACAGTAGTGATTACCTTTCTCATGGTAATGATCTTAATAAAAAGTACTCATTATTGTTAGAATTATTCTATTATTATTTTAGAAAATCACAAGAATTGCTATATAACTAAAATCCCTTGGTAACTGTATGACAAAGTGTTATTTCATTCAGTGGTAATAAACTTAGAAAACCCACTGTCTTCCAAAAGGTAGTAAAGATAGATTCAAAATAATGTTGCCAAATATACTAAGATGAGGTTATTATAAGATTAACATTAAAATTAATATCAGGGATAACAGCTAAATTTTCATTTGGAGAGACCAGTACAGATATTCCTTTGTTACTAGAGGTTTTAATTAAGCTATACTGTGTTTTAAAATATATATACAAATTTCAGTGGTAAGTATCCTTATTATGTTATTATTGTTATTCTTATACCAACTGACATTTTTTATTAGACAAACAAGTAAAATTTACAATACTTTAGTGAAACTTATAGCCCTGTTTAAACATGCTTATTTCTTTTCTGGCAGTTAGGATAGTCAATGAATATTTCAAGGGAATTAATGGCACGTAAAGAACTAAAGAAAGCATAGGGAAATGCTATTTATTAGACAAAATTCTGTAATTGTTAGGCTATCTTCCTTTGAAATGAAAGAAAAACTCAGTAAACATTTATTCAGCAGGTGATTACCACTTTGATAAGTTTTAATAGTAATCTGTTTCTGAGACAATGTATCGGTCAAGTTTTATAACTGTTCCAATTATTATCATTATGTAACCACTCCAAACTTACTGACATAAAACTAAAGCCATTTGATTGTACTCACAGATTCTCTGAACTAGGAATTCACTAAGGGTAAGTTGAGGATGGCTTGTCTCTGCTCCACCAGGCCTGGAGCCTCAATGCAAACTTTCGAAGTCTAGGGGTATATCTCTGGGAGTGACTGAATAGCTGTGGCTGGCATGATCTGAACCATCTGATAGTTCATTCACTCATCTATCTGGTGACTGGACTAGAAGAACTTGAAGGCAAGGACTGCCTACCTGAGAACTGAGGCCTCGCCATGTGGCATGGTTTACTTACAGCATGGCAGCTGCAGGTCTCAGACTTAGTGCTCCAAGCCGGCCAGTGTTCCAACACACATGGTGGAAGCAGCACTGCTTTTTAAGACTGAGCCTAAGAAATCACGCAGCATCTCATTTGTGACATTCTACCGGTTATAAGTGAGTCACAAGCATGCTCAGATTCAACAGGAAGAGACTGCTCCAACTCTCAATAAGAAGTAGCAAGTTCTAGAAGAACATGAAGAGACACTGCTGTGGCCATCTTTGGAAAATATAATCTACAATAGCCTCATACTCACTACATGATTTGTTTAAAATAATACAACAAATAGCACTGAATATAAGATAGTTTCCCCCAAATAATTGCATTTTCAGCCTTAGAAATCGAAATTAAAATTTATATGGATGTTATTTTATGTAATATTTACAACTACCTTGTAAAATAGGTGTTATTATTATGACCTGTATTTTAATAGATGGAAAAGCTGAATTCGGAAGCTGAATAACTTGCCCAGAAAGATGAGTGCCAAAGTTGAGATAAATCCAGACGTGTCAAAGTCCAGGTTCATTCCACTGAACAGGCAGTCTGCACGGTACCATCTTAAGTAAAACTCATGCAGATCTCATGCATGTCAGAACTGTGCAAAGCAAGGACAACCTTCTATATAGAGAGGTAAGGTCTTTATATAGAGGTAAGGTCTCCAAGAATGAATTTATAATGCAACCATTTAGACAGTTAAACTAGCTAACAATTGTCTATAGATCTGAATGTTACCCACCCGTCCACCTCCCAAAAAAATATCACAATGAAATGTACCAGGGAGAAGTCTCTACCATGATATCGCAAGGATAGTACAGTGCTGGGTACATACTCTAGCTTTTAGTAAATATTTAACTGATTGAGTAAAGGAATTCTAGGGCAAATTTCCAGATCATTATAAGTAATAAGCACTTGTATATTTCAGAGAAGCTGTATTAGTTGCTGAAAAGGTAAATCTGACCTAGCCTCTCATTTAAATTTTTAGGGGTCTGTGTTCTCTCTTTCAAGAATTATGGGCTTATCTATCTCTATAATTCATTTATTTTATATTATTCTTTATCTACCAGTTAGAGGTTAAGCTTTTCAAAAGCAGAAAAATGTGACTACTTACACTACTTCTTTTTTCACTTTCTGTAATGCCTAATATGGTAGTCTTGTGTTTCTGATTTGACTGATAGTGCTTTGTACAAACCATACAAAAGCCAGAAACATGACACAGTGGACAGTTATTCTTTCTTGGAGTTTAATACCACCCTCCCTGAAAATGCATTCTTGCAACTAAAAGGAAATTAAGTTAATCAGCTCATGTACACTTTCTTTGTTCTAAATGATTTTATTTTTTTGTAAATGTTTTTTATAATTTTAAAGACAAACCAACATTTGTATTTCTATGGAGCATTAATAAATCATCGATGTAAGTTTTGCTTTTTTATAATGATCAGTCTCATCTTTTTATTGGAATTACTTGTGGAACTTTCAAAGGGGAATATTTTTCAGAAGAGTAAAAGAAAATAGTTTTTAATGAAATTTGACAAATGTCTTGTTAAAAACAATCTTAGATGGTGTGTTTCAGTTCTGAAAGTAAATTTTTGTTAAAGTACAATGATCCCTCATTTGTTTGTTTTCTGACTGTGAAAAACAAAACCTCCACCTATAAATTAGGGAACTTACTAGTTACGTGAAATTATTTTATAAATGTTAATTATTTTTATATAACTTTTAAAAATAATTTTAATTTTTTGTTTTAAATAATTTTATAATTCTTAGATGTTAGAAAATGCCTTCTAATATATAAAAAAATAATATTCTCTACAAACAATCCAGCAGCCCTACTACACTATGATGACTTTAGAATGCCACTATTTTCCTTTAAAAGTATATTTAATGCTCCAGGGCCAAAATAAGAATAAATAACAGGAAAAAATAAAAGATATAGATTTGGGGGCTGGTAAGTCTCTATTAGGTAAATGAACTTGAATGCTTCCATATGATAATTTATATTAGTTCCCTACAAAACAGGGTCCCCCACCACCTTTCCGCCTCCCATTTTTTGAAGTCTATTCATTGGTTCTTATTCAATAATAATGATAATATGTTAAGGATATACATGAAATGGAGATTTAAAGAACTTAGGTAACTTGTCGAAGGCTATACAAGCCAAGTTATTTATGGAAGACAGGGATTCTATCCTCTATCTCTTTGATTTCTTATATCATTTTGGTCAACTGAAAATTCAATTTAAAGATGACCAATGACCGTATATATAATAGATAATTAATTTTGCTCTTGATTAGTTGTATGATTTAATTTTCACAATAATTTCTTAAGTTTAGAATGATTTTATTAATTTTCAAAAAGTAATATAAGTTCAATTTAACCACAATTTTGACTACAATTAACTCTTTAGTAATTCAAAAACTGTAACAGGAATTTCAGAAACTGCAAAATCAAATACCTGAGAACCAGACAGAGTATTAATGAGTGAAATTATAAGATTTAAGATAGCAGGAAGAAATAATAAACTGGGGACCTCAGATACTGCTTAAAGAACAACTATCACTGATCGTCACCAATTGGAACGCAGGCTCAGGGACTCTAAAGTTTTTCAAGAAAAGCTGGCAAATTTTTCAAGAAAATCTGGCAAAGCAGATTCTTATCAGAAACTTCTTGATATTTAAACAGTGACAACTAATTTCAATTTCTAAAACTTCCTTAACAAAATTCCTCTGCAGAGTGTACTTGGCCCATAGGCTGCTGGTTTGAAAACTCTACTGTGAACATGCCTATCTTCGCTACAGGAGAATGTTGTAAAATTAGGAGAAGACTGACCTAAATCTGTAGTGACTCTATTATGACATAAATATTTACTGAATGCCAACAAAAAATATAAAACACTGAATGACTAAAATTATATTATTTAATGTATTTTGGGAGTCCAAGGAGTTAGAGATGTCCAAAGAAATGAGATGTCTATATAGAGATCAAAAGTAGTCTTCACAGAGAATGATTAAGAGAGTAGAATATAAATTATTCTAGAAGAAGGAATAACATGAACAAAAGAGCACTGACGTTATCACTGATGAAGAATATGTAGGGGATAGTGAGATTATCAAATGAAGATGTATTTTCAGAGTAGTGAGAAATACAAGCGAGGTAGCAGATTTCTATAGATCTTGAAAGCTAAGCAGAATTTCGACTTAAACAGAAGAGTTTTCCATTAACCTATTTAGCTGAATGAATCCTCGGTATTAGGTTGTGTGTGTATGTGTTTGTGTGTGTGTGTTTGTGCACACATGCACACACTCACATGCGCACATGTGTGTGTGTGTACATTTGTGTCTTTGTATGCAGGTGCGTGCACATGCACGCATGTGCTACCTTGTCTGCTTGCTTGTTCTTTCATGAACAAATTGAAGCTGGCCTGGTATAATGAACAGAACCGTAGGAGTTAGAAAATCGAGATTATAGATTTAACTGTGCCCTTAACTAAATGTGCAAATTTGGGCATGTCTCTTAACTTCATTGACCTCAGTTCTTTAATCTGAACACAGAGACCCATGATGTCACTGTTTGAGGCCCTGGATCTCAAAATGCAAAAAATCCAACAATTTGAAGCTTTGATAAATATAATTTGATTTCTTTTGAATAGTCAAAAGAAATACGTCTTCCTTGGGCTCACATTCCACATGGCAAAACTGGTTGGAGCTAAGTAAAGAACTCCTCTTTTAGACTAGGCACATACTCTCTAGTTTGCCATAGTCCCACCATTTCCTGTTGTATCCTTACATGGAGGCCCAGTATTAGTTGTCATTCATCATGCTTTCATTGCTGTTTTTTTAGAGAAATATTTTTTTTAAGCTTTGTCTTTTATCAAAGGTGAGAAAATAAAAGATAAAAAGACATTTAAGAAAAATGAGAGAAAGCATACATCTTTTTGGAAATAAAAAATATTCCTTTATATTTAATATGCAAAAAAAAATGTACATCTGTGTCAAAAGACCACCATTTAACCCTCTTTAATCAAGTATCATTTGGGTTTGGAAACCTTGCTGTACACAACCTTGCTGTACACAATGGAAAGGCAATAGAAAAAAATCTTACGAGGAAATGATCAGATTCACCTTTTAGAAAGAGTACTCTAGCAGCATGTGAAAACTAGCTAAGAGGGAGAATTCTGGGAGAAAGAACATCTATTACAGAGTAGTGTAATGGTCTCAAGAAGAGGTAATCAAGGCCTGAATGACATGTTTACAGTGGAGAAAAGAGGAGATAGGAGAGGACTTATTCCAAGGGTAGAACTGTTAGAATTTCAGGACTCCAGTGGATGCTGGAAGAAGAATGACTTTGGATCTTAGTAATGGTTGACTGGATGGATGGTGGTACCATTTACTGAGCTAGGGATTTAACAGTGAGGAAAGGTCTTGGGGAAAGGTGAGGTGGTGTACCGTTACTCTACAGCAAAGGTTGCACACTATAGCCTATCACCCATCTTTTGTACAGCCCACGGTAAAAATGGTTTTACATTAGTAAATGGTTGAGTAAAATCAAAAGAATATTTCGAGATGTACAAATTATATAGAATTCAAATTTCAGTGTCATATATAGTTTTATTGGCACACAATTCATTCCTTTATATATTGTCTATACCTGTGTCCACATTACGATGACAACTGAGTAGTTGAGACAGATACCATATGTGGCACTCTCATAGCTGTACACGGCTGCTTGATGCATTACAAATTGCAGTAACACAGTTATGACTGTCCAGTGTTTCAAGTACTATGTGTATTGTCATACCACATTTCATTTTCACCAGAATGTCAAAACGAGAAAAGTATACTTCAAAAGTCATGCATTTAAAGTGGTATATGGATTAGTTTGTTATTTAATTAGATGGAAAACCACTATATCATGCGATGGCACTATAGTTATGCTAGAAAAGTACAACATACACCTACAATACCAGACTAAGCATTCATCATATTCACAATTCATAGGAAAGTAATCAGAGAATTCAGAAAATATAACACAAAGTATCCCATCGCAGCATAATTTCTTCATGAAATAAAAAATGAAAATAAAGCTGCAAAGTGGTGAGTTAAATTATATTTTAACTACAGCAATCAAAGAACTATTTCTCCAGAGAAGGAGGTAACTTGTTTAAGAATAGCCTTTCAGTGAGAACAGCTACTTGAAGTGGTAAAGACACTGGGAGCAATATCAATATTCAACTAAAAAAACAAGGTAAATGATTTTGAGAGGTTCTTTTGCTACTTGATAAGTTGATATATGTGATACTGTTTAGTGTTATTATGTTCCAGAAGTCAATGCTGAGCATGAAGTAACTGAAGAATTACCTTCTATAAAGAGTCTGCATAGAACATAGGCAAGAATATTTTCAAAGTTGAGAAAACATAGACTCAGAGAAAACAACCTGAAGTAGAATCTGCTAAGATGCGTTAAAAATGTAGGGAATAGAAAAGGCTGAGTTGAATACATTTACAAAATTTGTGAAAATGTAGGTGTTTAAAGCCTATGGTTCATTATATTATTCATCAGTAGGTATTTTATGGGGAAATTATTTTAAACTATCATGTATTATTCAATCGGTAGTATTAACTTAACTCACTCTCACAGATCTAACCACCATCAGTTTTGTGCACTTTGATAAGAAATAGAAGCTGAAAATCCTGACTTGCCTTATCACATGGGAGCTGAATGGCTTAGCAGTTGTAGAGTTTCACTGTGATTTTTTTGAGCTCAAGGGTGAGACTGAAATTTCTGAACAACAAAAAAAGCCTTCAACCTATTATCAAACAATGAATGGCTTTGGAAATGAGATTTTGTGTCAGATTTCATAATGTTTCCTAGATCTTGACCTGAAAATCAAGGCAAACAATGCCTGTATGGAAATTCATACTACGTTGTCATTTTGACAACATTGCCTTAATCACAAATAATAATCTGCTTTATACACTTCTTGTGCTATCAAAAATTAAAACAAAAGTAAGATATCCATGCATATACAAATTTGCAAGAGATATATTTTGCAAACTCAGCTACAGTTCCAGCAGTGTTTTTCAGACCTCATTTCAACTGCAAAAGAAACTTCCATTTCTCAGAATGCATTTAACTATACAATTGAGGAACTTCCACCTAACTTTCAATTGGAAGTGGTTAATCTGCCATGTAATAGCATGCTAAAGGGCAAATATTAAAAGAAGCATCTAGAAGAATTCTGTAAATGCCTTCCATACAATGAGTATGCTCATTAAAATCATATGCCTGTGGATTAATAACAATACCTATCTATGTGAAAACAAGTTTCAAAAACAAAGTTCATAAAATCAGATTACAGATCTGCATTAACAAATAAAATCTGCAGTCAATTTTGATGACAGGGTAACTTTGGATCCCAAGCAAATAAAATGCTATCTCAAGAAGAATTACAGTCTTTTTAGTAGTAGACCTGTATTACAATAAACTGTGTTCAATTAGTGTTATATTTTTAATTTCAATAATAAAAAAATTTGTGGATAGTTTTCTCTCATCATATAAATTTTCTCTTTTATCTATATAATATCTTTGATTTTGCCTGTTGGCCTGCAGAAAGCCTTAAATGCTTATCATCTGGCCCTTTACGTAAAAAGTTTGCATTCTTCTGCTGTAAGGTGGTGCTGTTCAAAGTGCAGCAGCATCTGCAAATGTCTTGACAATGCAAATTATCGACCCACCTCACACCTACTGAATCAGAACTTCTGAGGGTGGGGCCAATATATTTTTTTTTAATAAAGTCCCCAGGTGATTCTTGTGCAAGCTTAAGAACCACTGCTTCTAAACAGGATTTTAGAGACTGAGTTCCGTCCCCTTAGATCAATTTATTTAACCCTCTGAGTCAGTAAAATGAGGATAGTGTCACTCACTTCATAGAACTGATGGGACTAAAATTAAATTTAAAAAATATAAAAAAAGTAAAGCTAAACATAACTGATACCAATAATTCTTAATAAATGATAGTAAATAGTAATTATTAATCCAATGATGTACTGGGGAGCTCCCTTGGACCAGATGTGATTATTAAATTTTCAGAAACTTTGTGACGTAGTTATTAAAATAGCCAATATTGAAAATTAAATTATGTAAACTTAAAATGTTATATTAAAACAGAAATAATACTACTCAAAACTCATGACTACTTCCTTTATTATATTCTACTATTATCTGGGCTCAAGAGATTATTCTGTCTATATGGTAGATATTCTATATAATAGTATGCTGCATTTCATCTCTCCCCAACTATGCATTCACATGAAATTAACAAACACCATAAATCTGAGCTTTTTAGAGAAGCCCTTTTGGTTAAACTTTAACCAGAATATCTCTGGTTATAATTATTAAAAATTACACGGTGAATTCAGTTTGGAATTCAATGAGTTTGAATTAACTATGTATAAAGAGATGTCTAGTAATCAAATAGATACAGAGATATAGCTCGGATATATATATTTAGACACCAATAAAATATAAATAGTAGTTGAAGCCATAAACACAAGACAAAATTGAGCAAAAACAGTCTTTAGAGAAGAGGCCAGATACTGAGCACGTATGGCAAAAACTCATTTTGTGAACAAAATTCAAAGGAAACCTGGAGTTTATAAGTACAGACAATCATGGCTAGCAGCTCAATTTAACTACTTCCATTTATCACTATCCTGTTCCTCAGTTTTAACTCCTAGAATGCTTCTAGCAACAAAAGTTGTATAAATAGATTTTGTGAGAGAATTATATCACTCTGCAATTTGAACCCAGTATCCATATCTTGGCCAGCATGGGTTATGGTATTCAGGCTACCTAAAGCTAACGAGTTGGTTCAAACTCTGAAGTTGTTACCTCAAGTACATATTACCTTCTGAATACTAAAGAAAAACAAAATATATAGTACTGATATAACATATTTAAGACATCAATAATACTGAGTATATTTCAAAGTTTATTTCAAAGAATCAGATTTTTAGAACTGAACCAAAATAGACTTTATAACCTATTCTGATATCTTAATTTATTATGGCTTTTCTCAAGAGCTGTTTGTCAAGTTAAATGTCTAGGAAAGTATTTTAAATTATTTTTTTCCTTATAGTTATCCAAACATTTGGTTATCTAAAATTCACGTGGAGTTCCCAAAGGAGTAGATTTTCCTTATCCAGACTTCCTGACATTCTAGGAGTGGGTATAAAATATTTAGGGTAATTTTTACAGCCAGTGGTGCCACCAATAACTCCAGAATTGCAAGTTCAAATTCAGGTGGTCTGGAATCTCTGGAGAGGGCAACAACAATATTTCCCCAAAGGAACCTAGAAACTCCAACATACCCCTGTGAAAGTTAAAACTCTATAGTTCGTAAAATGAATTAAGTCTATTCTCACTTTCCAAATACTAGTATTAGCGACTTCAGAATAGCACTCTACCAGGGATAGTGAATTTAGCTTTTCTCTCATATGCAAAAAAATAGGCATATATAAAGCAGATATAATCTCAAAATAAAAAAAATTATTGAACCTATCCATCATCTATACGCTTTTAAAAAATTAATTTTAGTGATTAACAGCTTATAAAAAATATTTTATTACTCTACCTTGACTTGCAAAGAGAAAGTAAAAGTATTATTTTTCACTATTTATCCATGAAAGTATTCCCGGACTTAAAAATACAAGGAAAAAAAAGACATGTATACTGCTAAATACATAGTTACAGAGAAAAAACAAAACTCCAGGAATTAAGAATAAAATTAGAGGCATACATATAACCAGAGAAATCCCAAATTCACGAAAACTAATAGTAAATACAAAAGAATAAAACCATCAATAAAAAATATCCTTTATGCAAAATGTCATGTAAAATTAAAAAAACCACTCCTAAACTCACCCTGCATGACAGATATTGCAAAAAGTTAATATATAAAGTTACAAAGACATAAAAAAAAATGGAATGTCAAAGAAATGTGAGGCACTATGGTAAGATTACAAATTATTCTCAGGCAAGAAAACAGTATGTCCCACTCCGTGTAAAGCTTAACATTTTAAAAATGTTTTAAGAAATTTATGTTAATTTATAGATTTTTAAACAGGGCAAGGAATATAGCATGACTATACATAGTAAACTCTGTTTCCACTTACTCATTAACACTCAGCCTTCAACTGACCTCCATATCTACTATGCCTCTTAAAGATGCTTTTTGGAAAATATAATGGGTAATATACTAACCAATCCACATCAACTTGGAGCCTTTTCTCAGCCCTCATCACTCAGACTGTTCTGAAGCAACAGGCTTTTTGACCACTTACTCTTGCTTGAAACCAACTATAGGCCAATTCTAGTCTTTCACTCCTACCTACTTCTGTCTTATTCAGTGTCAAATCATTCCATTCCTTTTTCTAACTATGGAGTATTCCTCAAGATTTTATCTTGGACAAATTCTTCTTCTTTGCTGACTCTCATCCTCCTACCTAATTTCAAATATCATCACAGGATACTTGTGGATAACTTCCAGATCTCTAGTTCTAATCCTCTGTTGAGAGTTAAAACAACTGTTAGATAATTCGTATCTAGTTTCAATCAATTTTCTACTGCATAGCTACTATGTGTCAGACACTACTGTTAAAAATGTAACCTAATATGAAAGCCCCAGTCATCAAGGAGCAGATATTTTAAACCGCAGACCAAAGCCCAACTCCACAAGTCCAAAACTGACCACTCATGTTCCTCTTCCAACAGATTAAATATACAGTAATAGATTCTACACTTTCATTACTGCCGAGGCAATAATGTGTGACTCCTTTCTCAATTCCACATTCAATTGCTGCCAAATAAATGCTGTTATTTATCTGCAATATTCTATTCCCACTGTCAGAGCCTAATTCAGGTCATTAAATATTTTCACCCAAATTGCGACAGCTACCTTCTGAAGTATTCTCTAGTTTCTCATCTAATTCATCCTGCACAAATTAAACCACAGATGTGATCCAAAAATGTTTAATAGGCCCTCAATAGACAAATCGAATCCAAAATCTTCAGTTTGGCATTTATGGTCCTCCATTACCCGGTCTTTATTAATATTTTTTCATCTCTGCTACCCACTATTTCCTTACCTTTTGTTCCAGCAAAACATGGCTAATTTAATCATATCTGGAAACTCCTCGAATATTCCCTTTCTATCTTCATTTATGTCATTATGTCATTTCTCTCCTCCCACCCCCATCCTGATTAACAATCTCCATTCATGTGTACCTTTCTGAAGCTTAACCAACCTTTGGTTCAAATAACATCATTTTTCTAAAAACTTCCCTTTATCCTCTGACTCTATAATATACATAAAAGCTATCTTTTATGTTATACTTTATTTCCACTACAGTTACCTATATATGTCATATAATTCCTATTATTA
Organism: Pteropus alecto; assembly: GCF_000325575.1. NCBI lineage: Eukaryota > Metazoa > Chordata > Mammalia > Chiroptera > Pteropodidae > Pteropus > Pteropus alecto. Next base: position 8,283,672 of record NW_006434897.1, on the reverse strand, counting down.
TAAGCAATTTGAAATATGAATGTCTTATCCATCTTTGTCTTCCCACAGTCCACTGTACATGGCTGACATGCAATATATATTGAATACATGTTGAATTTATAATAAAATACATACATAAAATAATCGTATAGTCCATAAAATTATGTAGAAAGTTTCCTTCACTTTTTTAATGGAGAAAAATCATTGCCATAAGAGTATCTTTTTAAAAATCCACCATATTTATTTCTTGAAAAGACAGATTAAAAAGTGATTTTTTTCCCCCCCTACCATTAATCATATATCTTCCACCTCATATGTGTACATGAATTGGTATTACTTTCTTGGCTCAGAACATAAAACTACTTTTCAAGGTTTCAATTTTACATTATTGCATGTACCTACTGATCATAGACTAAACCCCCTTATCATTGAAAACAACACCATAGAAGGAAATGGCTTGCCTGGAGGCTGTCCCAAAAACCCTTACCTCTGAGACAACCCAACTTTTTCTTTTTTAGAGAGGAGCAGTTATAGTAAAATTATACTTCTCCGTTCCAGCTTCCTTCCCACCTCCACAACATCTACCAACTCAAATGCTTGTTCAGAGCCCATACTGTCAGGTTCACAAATTAATAGATAAGTTTTAAGTTCAACTGATTCACCAAAGATTTACTGAATACCTACTATGTGGAAAGTACTGTTGGGGACACAAAAATTAATAAGACATTATTTTCATCTTCTGGAACTCATGATTAAATGCACGACACACAGATAAACAGTTCCATTATAAAGGAGATTATGTAAGTGCTTAAAAGCTTCCAGCAAGGTACAGAGGGTTGTGAGGAGAGACATATGAATTTAATCAGAGTTATCTAAGAAGCTTCAAATGAGAGATGGGTTTCAATTTGAACTCTTTTTTTTAACATTCGAGATTTTCAAGATGAATTATTTTTTAGTAAGTAGTTTAATTTGTTTTAAGTATTTTTATTCATTAGTTTTGCAACAGAATTGGAATTTTTCCACTGAAAAGGTACTGATTCAACATGTAAGTTAAAAATTTAGTTCAATGAATTTTTTTAAGCTCACCCTGAATTGTATTTTACAGACCAAACTTGTGGCCTATAATTAAGAATATTTTTGTATGTTCAAGGGAAAGATACAATGTGTCCATTAATCTGAATTAATGTTTGGTTAAAATTATACTCCCAGAGAAAGGCTAAATTCATATAAACAGGCCACCCAATTTTTACAGAAATTTGTTCAGCATACCAATAGTGCATTAAAAGAGAAAAAACAGCTGAAAATAAAAATCAAGGCCCTAGATTCATTTTCCATTCATACCACCTCTTCCTGCAACACTTGCTTCTTCCAGATGTATGGCCAAAGGTCTGAATCATACCTTGAAGCATGTGCTTTTCAAGTAAGTTCCATTGACACCATGTCCTGATTTTGATACTTCCTGGAAGATTCGGAGTTGTCATGACCTAACTCTGGACATGTTGTACACTGTATGGACAGATGAAAGGACGACATACATCTCAAGCTTAAAATAACTTGCACAGAAGGGGTGGGAAAAGTCTGAGTTAACAGATGCCAGTGCAGCATATTTTAAAAAGAAGAAATTATGATAAGACTGGAGTGAAAGCAAACTGGGGAACGTGTAGGGGTAAGGTATTCCAAATCGCTACTATTTAAAAAAAAAACTTTGGTTTTTAATTACAGAACTCATCAGACGTTTTTGTAATTACCGAACAGTCAAGCAGCATACTACGTAAAAATGTTAGGATAAATAATATGCATTTTTACAAAACATCTGCATTTAAATATTTCAAACAAATCTCTTGCGATTAACTATAAATACAAAGGAACTAGAATCAGATTATGTAGATTTAGGCAGGGGAAGCTGGGAACGAATAACTAATGTAAGTTCGGTAACATGTCACACGGTGCAGGAGAAGGAACCCAGTAAATGGGTTGAGCACAGGAATATTGCACATTGTAATCACCCAGCACTAATTCAACAGCTAGCGGCTCTATCCATCTTTCTTCACGTTCCTCGTGGCCTCTGACAAGTCATCCTTCCAATCTATGATGCTGTCCGCTCTCCCCCATCAAAAATAATTTCCGTGCAGGTGGTAAAATCACCCTCACAAACTACTTGCTCACACTTCCCCACCTCGGGATGAGCTGTCCCCAAGAAGGGAAAAGGTGTCCCTGCCAGAGAAGTTACGTGAAGTGATCTTTCTCGCGGTGGGACCTGAGCCTGCAGCCCCCCGACGCGGGGGAAAGGAAGCGGACGGCCTCCGGAGAGCGGCGGATGGGGCAGAGGATGCGAGTCCGCGCGGCACCGGCTCCGGCAGGAAGAATGGAGGAGGGGAGGCGAGGCGGCGAGGTGCCCGCGAGGCG
>NW_006434897.1:8280858-8281234 GCF_000325575.1 Pteropus alecto | reverse complement strand
CCGCGGACCCGGCGCGCGTTCGGCGTGCGCCGACTCTCCCCGGAGGAAGAGCCGCGGTCTCACACCCGCGGATCTGAGAAATCCGGCAACTTTGCGCGAGAAATGCTTTCCACCCTGCAACACGCCGAGAAAGAGAAAAATGTCAGGCGATGACGGGGGTGGAAGGGTGACTTACCCATGTTCCTCCCGAGGGTACGGAAACAGCAGGACGAGGGGAAGGTCTCCGGTGCAGGCGGCGCGGCGCTGTGTCCTCCCTCTACCTCTGTCTCTCCCGCAGCCAGGGAGGGACCCGCGGGGGGCGGCCGCCGGGGAGGAGCAGCAGCTGCTGCTGCAGGCGGCGGGGCCGCGGCGGGGACGGGCGGCGGGGGGCGGGGCG
>NW_006434897.1:8214499-8280521 GCF_000325575.1 Pteropus alecto | reverse complement strand
CGTTGCGGGACAACCCGGCAACACAGGCGGGGATTTCCCGAAGGAGGAGAAGCTGGGCCGCCTCGGGCCGGGCAGGACGGTGGGGAAGTGAGGCGGATATCCCGAAACCCAGCTGGGATGGACGCATAGGCGACGAGGCCAGCTCCCCTCGGGGATGGATACCTGGGGACGCCTGTTTTCAGAGCAGCCTGTGAGCCTGGGGGGCACAGCAGGGAGGTGGCCGCTGGAGGACGCTTAATATTAGCGGGCATATCAGTGGGACAATTCCAGGTTGTCCTGGCTGTGGCTAGTTTAAAAACAGAGGGGTCCGGGCAGCGAAGAAGAGTGACAGCCCCAGGATTTCCTCGGGGAATGTGCCGTTCTTCCTAGAGGGGCGCGGTCATCCATTCCCTAGAGGACGCCTGAGAAGCCATTTAACATGGGTGCCTTCGGCTGTGAGGCTCCACCCAAGCTGGATGTGCACAGCCCCGCCCCGCTCTGTTTGTACACGGCGGAAAATAAAAGTACGGCTGAGCTGGCTGCGGCCCCGCCGGGTTGCCGGAGTTTCCTCGGTCCGCAGGGCAGCCAATGGCTCCCTGCACCTGAGCCCGGCGCTTCCCTCCGAGGGCGCCCTCCCGATTGGGCATGCGCGCGAGGTGGGGGCTGGTTTTTGGTCCTCTGCCCCGGGGAGGAGGCTGTTGGAGAGAACCTTATGTTTCTCAGCAACCTGGTCTTCCCCAGACCCCTGCGTAGTTGGTCGCTCTCCCGAGTCCTGCAGGGGAGAGGGGAGCAGTCAGCAGCATAGCCTGTGGGAGGTAGATGCTGAATAGCTGAATTGAGGTTTCTTCCTTTCAACTTTTTCAATCCAATGTTGAAAAAAGCTTTATACCCACTTAATCCGTGGCCCCTTCTTAGGGTCAAATCAGTTTCCTTTTATATGACTGATACTACAAACAGAAGTCAGAATGGGCCTTGTAATTTGTTCAGCAGAGGGTAGATTTTATGTGACTTTTCTAAAACAAAAATGAAACAAAAGTTGGAGATGTTTGGTAAAACAAGAAAATACAGTTTAACTACAGAAGTCAAAACTGTGAAACTTCGGATGCATAAGACTATTAGCCACCCCACTCTTGTGTTAGACTCCTTCCCTTTCTGTGATATGAGGATGATCTTTCTGTTTGCCTCAAAATAATCTTACAAGGTTGAATTAGTTTCGTGAGGCTTCTGTAACAAAGTACTACAAACTTGGTGGCTTAGAACAAGAGGAATGGATTGTCTCAGTTCTAGAGACCAGATGTCTGAAATCAAGGTGTTGGCAGGGCCCTGCTAACTATGAAGGCACTAAGGAAGGATCTCTTCCAGGCCTTTCCTAGCTTCTAGTAGGTCCTTGGCTTGTGGTGGCAGAACTCCAACCTTATCTTGGCATGTCTATTCATATTTTCCTTTTTCATAAGGACATCAGTCAGATTAGGGGTGCAACTGCTTGGGTATGATTTCATCTTTATATCTGCAATAACCCTATTTCCAAAAGAGGTCATATTCTGAGATACTGAAGGTTAGGACCTCAGCATATGAATTTGCAGGGTACATGATTCTATCCATAACACACCAAGCAAAGCTCCAACCCTCGATCCCCCATCCCCACCCACCCCTATCTTACACGTTCATTTTGGACCTCTCCAGAAGACCACCCTGGGCCCTTTGCATTGCTCTCATTTTTTATCTCTTTTTCCTTAACCTTCATTAATCTCTTCTAGATTTTCAATTTCACTTATTTCATTTTTCCTGCTACTTCCTTTGTAAATTAAATATTACAGTTTCTAAGAGCATCTTCTATCTTTCATTTGGATGTATGACTTGAAACTAGCAAAAGCAGCTGATGTAGTTTTGTGACCTTCTACCCAATGCTAGTTTAGGTGCCTTTTTTTCTGCTTAAATCCACAAGCCATCCCCTCAGCCTTCCTACCAATTAAAAACCAGAGAGCTGTCCAGGCATACTGCACAGGGAGTCCCAATGTATTGATATGTAACCATAGTGAGATGCAATACTGTAGTCTCCCTTATCCACAGGGGATATATTCCAAGACTCTCAGTGGATTCCTGAAAGCACAGACAGAACCGAACTCTGTATATACTATGTTTTTTCTTATGCATACATATCTGTGATAAAGTTTACTTTATAAATTAGGCACAGTAAGAGATTATAATAACTGATAATAGAACAATTAGAATGATATACTGTAATGTTATGTGAATGTTCTCTTTCTCATAACCTGTCTGATCACTGAAACAGCAGCATGAATATGCTGGACAAAGGGATGATTCATGCCGTGGGTGGGATGGCAGGAGATTTAAAACTTATGAATTGTTTATTTCTAGAATTTCCCATTTAATATTTTTGTACTCTAGTGTTCTGTACAGCCGAGGAAAGTGAAACCACAGACAGCAGGGGACGACTGTACTGATTGCTACACGCAGAAGTGGACTGGTGGGATGCCTACCTCTTTCACGTGCATCAGTTCCCCTCCCTTCCCTTTTCTTTTATTATAAAAATATAACATTTTTCTCATATCTTTTCTTCATCTGTTTATTCTAAAGTTATCTGTATGAGGCCTTCCTTAGCCACGTTATGTAAAATTTCAAAACTATTCCACTTCACATCCTTACTTCCATACTTTACTTTTTCCTTACCACTTATCACTAAGATATATTTTGCTTACTGTCTGTCATTCCGATTTTAATTTAAGCTCCCCAGGGCAAAAATATTTGTCTTATTTACCATTATATTCCCAGTGCCAGAACAATGCTAGCACATAGTAAGTGGTCAATAAAAACTTGTTGTATTACCGAAAGTCTATTCTTTCAGAGTTTTTATTCTGAAAGAGAACAAGAATGTTGTTATTATTCTCTTCATAAACTCTTAGCACCTTACCAAGTAAATTTAGTTATTCAGTAAATGTTTATAATGATGATAGCTGCTATGTTGTTCCTTTCTTAAATTATGAGTCCTCCACTGGATGGAGTCTAGTCTTTGTACTAATTTATGCACTCATTCACTCAGTAGAGATTTCCTGGGTGCTTAGTATGTATCAGGCACTCTAATAGGAACTAGAGATAAAATATAAACTATAGCTCCCACCCTCAAAAATTTTATATTAGAAAAATTGCTTTGAAGATACCTCTGGTCATTGATCACATAAATAGCTTGAAAATATTCACCTGATATCAAAATAATTTTCCAGAAGTAAACCTACTAGTGCCCATGCTCCATGTTAGGCAGTGGTGAAGGTTCAATTAGGCCTGCGACACAATAAAGAAGAACATTCTGACCCAGTGCAGACATTTTCAAGTTCCATTTAAAATATATATTTATAAAGTATCACAGATTTATCTGAATAACAATTTATTGTTGCAAATTGATTTATGATTACTCAGTAGCTTTTGTGGGGTGTGGGAAGAAGTATCAAGCAGAATGTTTATTAGGATCAGAAGCACTACACTTTGGTAAGGGTTATAACATAACTTCATCGATGCATATAACCTTCCAGAGGTTAAAAAGGTGATTTAAATTCTTTAAAGGAAACGTATTGGGAGGGGCAGAGCTAGAAGAAGTAGAAAGGGAAGGTTCTTTAGAAGAATAATAGGGAACTAATTGCCTCTTCTTCACCATGATGCTCTGAATATCATTTAAGGGAATCTCTCCGGAGTAGTTAACTGAACTTTGCAGTGATAACTGAACTTTGGTAGTGAACAGTCTTCTGCCTAAACTCTATTTTTAAAAGGCCTCAGTGAAATTAGGCTAGTCCAGGCTGAACAACTGAAATGTCTTAACCCTAGCTCACTGTAACCCTAAACCTACCCCCACTCCTGCTATTTACTTAATATAAAGATTTTTTTAAATCTTATGAAACCTAAAATTTTTTTTCACACTATAGCACCTCAAATTGACTAATGCATACATATTGCAAACAAATATATACCTAGATTGTATACATGTTTTTAGATGGGATAAAACATTTTACAATCAGTCAAGTAGTTATTCATCTCTTCCAAGCTCAGCACTGTGCCAAGTGCTATAAGAGACAGCTACAGATATGTATTATGAAAAACAAGAGTACAACCAGTCTATTTTTAAAGTCTCTTTTTGTTGGAAAATCTCCTAAGCCTCTGAGTGCTAATATATAAAGAAAATTAGCCAAAGAAGTCAAAGATGATTTTATAAGAAAAGGTTATAGATGGATAGAATTTTGGGGGGAGATGATGGGAAGTAAGGAATCTAGTTGGAGAGAGAAGCAGCAGGGAGCTATTGGAGGGTTTTAAGTTTGAAAATGACAGAGTGAAGTATATTTTAGTAGTTGCAAAGTGGAAAGTGGCTAAGAATGAGATCTAGACTGGAGGCTGGAAGACTGTTAGGAGACTGCTGTAATAGTTCATGTGTGAATTGAGCTAAAATAGAAACAGTGGGGATAGAGAGCAATGGGCAGTCTTGAGACACATTAAAGAAGTGGTATTGGCTTGGTGACTGATTAGATGTGTAGCATGGTTTATGTTAAATTTAAAACTGCACTATGTGGGAGGTATGATTATCTCAGCTATACAAATTATGAAACATGCTCAGAGAGGTTAAATAATTTAACTTAGAATCTATAACTAATTAATAAAGGAAACAAGTAAAATCTAAGCCTCTCTAACTCAGACTCGCACTGCAATAATACACAGATAAATGTATTGAGGGAAAATTTATTGTGTGTGACCTCAACAGACTAAAAAATAATATTGTTTTGTAAAATATCTTTATTTGACGCAAGGGTTTGTTGTGTATATTTCTTTCCTCCTACTTCTCTGAAATTTACAAGTATAAAAGACAATCTCTGTACTATCATATTTTATTATGAATATTTAATAAAGCTAATTTTGTTTAGGATATAGGCTCAGTTATTCTTGAAATAATATTCAACCTATTTTAATTTCAGTTGGCTTCGCTATTCCATTGCATTAAAATGGGGGGTTAGAAGCTTGCTATGTATCCAAGATTCTAAATCATAACATTATACTTTTATGTTTTTAAGCCATTTGATAAGTAAGGGTAAACTTTGTTTCTTTTTCTTCCTCTAAACTTCAAATTTAACTCAGTCCTTAAAGAGTTCATTAATGAGATAGCATCTCGGGGAAGAATGAGATCTCAGTTCACTGATGTCTTACTGAGTTTTCTCAGCACATTTCATTATAATGAGGAAATTGTGCCAAAGTAAAATAATAGGTAGCTTGAGAACACCAAGAAACCTAATGGTAGAGACTATTAACATAGAGGAAAAGACAGAAGAATGCTGAGTCCCATTTCACCTCTAACTACCTCTTTGGCAGTTAATTATGTCTTTGAGAGCAGTTCACTTTGTCTCTGACTCTCGAATTTCTTCTTTGTAAAAATTGTGAGTGATAGTATGTCTGTCAAGGGGAGAAACCATGAACTATCTTTCAAATTTCAGGAATATTTTTCTCATTGTGCTTGGTTCTGACAGAATCATTTAGTTCTACTACCTAAAATTATCTCTACTCTCCACTCCTCCTACCCGCATGTACACATCCTCAGAGACTTGCAAGAGAAATACTCTTAAGTCTTAAAACATTCCATTCCTCCTACTCTGGACTGGCCTACGACAAAACTGAGAATAGAAATTAGTCTGCTCTTAGGATTATTTATGTGTCAGAAACTCTCATGTAATACTAACATCTAACACTAACCACATGAGTTAGGTATTTTACAGATAAGGAAATGGAGAATCAAAATATTTTAATTAATTTGCCTAATGTCACATGACTAATAAAAGGTCTGATTTCAAAGTTCCTGTTCTTTCCATTTTATCACACTGCCTTGTATAGACTTGCTTCCTCACCCTTAACCTCACCTCCACTATGACATTGCATGAGAAAGAGACAACCTACATTTTCTCTTACCTGCTTCTTCACACTGACAAGGTCACCTGTCTGGTTTCTATCTAGGAATGCTTTTTTTTTTTTTTCATTTGATAAGAATCTAATAATCTATGCCAATAGGCTTATAACCATCCTTTCTCTTGTGAAACATATAAGGATTTTAAGAGTGGTCTTTTAGCTAAAAATAAAGTAATTCAAAAGAGGAATTCTGATTCGATTATCCTGCTTCCTTCATATATGTATAGCTCAAATCACCAGTAATTGTTTTTCCTACTTTTAGGATTTTTCCAGCTCTGCTTGAAGGCTCCACTGTCTTCTTTTAGGGGTCCTCTTTTATCTACTTAAAAATTCCCCTAAAGGCTTCCTTAAAGAGATATGTTTTAATTTAATTTCATCCAACCCTGATTAAGAAATTCTTAGGGTTTATAAAGCTTTTATAATAGAAACTGGCTTATGGGGTTTCTGAACAGAAAAGCCTCATTACCAGCATGTCTATTTACTTATAATTTACTAGTAATTAATTCTCATAATAATGATCCTGTACTTGTATTAGTTTCCTATGGCTGCTGTAACAAATTACCACAAAATTATTGGCTTAACACAACACAGATTTATATCTTATCATTCTGGAGGTCAGAAGTCCAAAATGTAGTAACATGGAGGTTTCGGCAGGGCTGTGTTCCTTTCTGGATGCTCTAGAGGAGAATCAGTTTCCTTGCCTTTTCTAACAAGCGGAGGCTGCCCACATTCCTTGGCTTGTGTGCCTCTTTCAGCCAGCAATCACATCTCCTCTCACTCTCCTGCCTCTTCCTTTCTCTTATAAGGCCCCTCATGATTATATTGGGCCCACTAGGATAATCCCAGATAATCTTCCCATATCATGATCTTTAATTTACTCACAGCTGCAAAGTCCCTTTTGCCATATAAAGTAATATTCACACATTGCCAATGACTTGGACATGGACATTTTAGGGGTGAGGTTGGGGGGCACATTATTCTGCCTACTTCAATAATTAATATTAAATTAATTTCATTCTAGCACATACATAAAAAGTATAAGAGCCTATATCTATAGATAGATGATACATGTGTGATATGTATATATGAGTATACTTCATGAATTTATTAACTAGTTCTTTGTTCAGGCTGGAAAACAGACTTTTCATTTTATATGTGTACTTGAATCATTTCACAAATATACATTTTCATCTTTTCAGATTCATTATCCAGATCCATTTTTATGCCCTTTTCCCCTTCCTAGAGCCTACTAATATACATGTAAGTTTACAATAGCATCATTAAGTTGACTCTGCATTCTTGAAGTAATCATCTCTTCAAGGCATTTGCATTTTGGAACCTGGTTTTTATGGTAAACAAACCAATTCCTGGTTTTCTGGGTACAAAACAATTATGAGAATATGAAAAATTCACATGGAAATTAATTGGAATGAACGCTTTGTAATTATCAAATCTAAATTGTTATTTCCATATAACCATTTATTCAACAAATACTTATTACTAGCCTGCTATGATCTAATCTTTGGGGGTATAACAGTGAACAATAAAGACTTTTCCTATCACTGAGCACATTTGGGTAAGGAGGACAAACAAGCAAATAAATGAACAAACAAAAATATGATATGTACTGTTGAGTGAAGCAGATTGGGGGCTGGGACAGACAAAAATGGCAGTGGGGAAGTGACTTTACGTAATACTCTGTGGGAAGGCAACTTTTAAAACTGGTACCTAATCTGAGACCTGAAGATAAGAAGCAAATCATGCAAAAAGCTAGAGGAGGAACTTTTCAGGCAGAGGGAGCCTGCCAAGTGCAAAGATCTTGAGGCAGGAATATTGTGGCTATGTTTTAGGAAGTGAAAGAAGGCCGGAGTAACTGAAGTCTAGTAAGTAGGGGAGAGTGGCAAAAAATAAAGTTGCAGAGGTAGTGAAAAGTCCAATAAAGTAGAATTTGGGGTTTTAAACTTTCTGTGTTATTCCATAATTTAGAACCAAGTGAGATATAGGACTCAGGAGTCAGATTAGATGGAGATCAAAATAACAGCTGTCTTTATTGCTCATTGGAGAATATAGTAAAATGGGTTTCCTAGTACCCCACCCATTGCCATCATCTTGTAAAAATTTACCTCTCCTATTGTCCCAAGTAGACTGGACTGCAGGCTTCTAGCCCAAGAGAAGTTATTATTTATTAACGTGAAGGATAATTAATGTGAAGGATAATTAAGCTGTTCTGAAAGAAAGAACCTGAGAAATCTCTGACCAGACATTCTCGGTTCCTATTCCTATATCACTGAGATTATTCCCTCTTCTTCTCAGGAGACGAAAGGGGTACCAAGGGATGAGAGTGGAGGGGGCAGTCACTGAGAGAAACCAGGAATATTTTTGTAATTTTCTTTCTGCAAAGAGAAAGTTTACTCCTCTGTATGGAATGTATGGAGGAGGGAGATAAATATTACCCTCACTCTCCCATCACCTGGATCTTACAGGCTATGGTACAGAGTCTGAATTTCATTCTAAGTACAAACAAAAAGTACTGAAAGGTTTTCAGCAGTGGAGTTACATAGACTGATTTACAATTTGGAAAGATTACCTTCACCGCTGCAGACAGAAGTAGAAATAAGTAGACCTGTGAGAGATATGTGAGCTGATCTGGGAGGGATGATGTGGCTTGCACCAGGGCAGTTGTAGTGAAGAAGGAGAAAAGTAAGGATTAGTTAGAGGTCTAAAGGTAGAAAGGCTGGACTTGCTGATGATTTAGGAGAGAGAGTCAAGGAGGAATTAAGGCTAAGTGATTAAGAATAATTAAGGTTGAGATTTCTGGTTTAAGTTAGTGAATGGGTGGTGGTGCCAAGTATTCAAATGGGAAAAACTGGGAGTTAAACAAGATGGCAACATGATCATATTCCTTGGATTTGGCAATGAGATTATTGGTGATTCTGCAAGAATAGTTTATATGAATTGTAGGAAGCAAAGCCAGATTTAGAGTTTGAGGAAGGACCAGTAGGTGCTTGCTTGTGTACATTTTTAAAAGAAATTTACTATTGAGGTGAGCAGAGGAATGGTATAATAATGGTGATAATGGAATTTTAAGAGATTTGTTTTTACACCAAAGTGAATGATCCATTGGTGATGCAAAGTAGACAGAATAACTGAAAGTACAAGACCTTGGGAAAGCAAGAGGGGATGAGACCCAAAGCTCTAGTGGGGTGATGTGCCTGAGAGGCAAACACTGAAATAAATCTCTGTAACAAGAGGAAAGGTACAAATAAAGGTGAGTTGGTAGATTTGATGACAGGAAGGTGGACAGCCCCCATTGAATAACTTCAATTTTATTTCTGAAACATGAGGGAGGGAGAGGGAAATAGATGTGAGGAGAGAAGAGACAACATGAAGTAGTTGTGTCCAAAATTAGGAATGCAGCCCTAATGCAGAAACTAAGTAGTACTGCTGAGAGTGTTAAGTGTCCATGTGCGGTTGGTAATTACTGATGAAAAATATGTCAGTGTGGTTGTATTTTCTTCAACATTATTAGAGATTCTGATGTAGTCAAAGAATGATTGCAAGGCAGTTAATAGCACATGTGAGCTAAAACAATAAGATATTTGAAATTTATATTTCAGAGGTGGTTCAGTTTATAAGTTCTAAGGTATGACCATGGGGGCAGGTGGCTGAAGAGGAGTAGAGAAAAAGTGAAGAAGTCAAGGAACTGAAAGGAAGGTGATAGGCTGAGTCATCTACACAGATATCAAAATCACAGAGCATGATGACAAAAACAGGAGTGGAGTGTGAGCCAGGGGCTAGGTTATCTGTGAGTAAAGAGGAATGGCCAAGGGATCAGCAGATGGCAGCAACATGATTTAGAGAGGGACATAGCCAGATGGCATGAGCTTCAAGGGAGCAGAGGTCTCTGCAGGAGGACAGCAGAGAGCTAGGGGAATACCAACTCCATCTATTGGCGCTGTGGTAAGTATGGTGTGAGGGAAAAAGCAGATGTCACCTGAGAGGGCTATAGGGTAAAGTGTCCTCAACGGAAAAATTAGTTTTGAGTTCAAAGATGGAAGGAAAGTTTCCAGATTAAAAATGTAACAAAGTTTTGTTTGTTTGTTTGTTGGAAATCAATTGTTGCTTAATAAATCACACTAAAACTCAGAAGCTTAAAATAACAATTTTATTATCTCTCAAGATACTGTAGGTTGACTGGGCCCAGGTGGGTGATTCTGATTCACATGACATTAGATGGGGCTGAAATCATCTGGGGCTGTGATTGGGCTGGAAAATCTCAGTTGGCTCATTCACATAACTAGTGCCTTAGTGGAGATGACTGAAACATAGGGCTCAGCAGGAGGCCTAGGCCTGCGTGAGTCTCTCTCTCTCTCAGTACTTCTCTCTCTCAGAACTTTCTCTCTCTCTCTCTCTCTCTCTCTCTCTCTCTCTCTCTCACACACACACACACACACACATATTGCAGCATCTCTCCCTCTCCACATAAACGTTCCAGCAGTATAGCTGGGTTTCTAATGTGGCAGCCTAGGGCTTCCATAAGTACGAAGGTGGAAGCTACTAGAACTTCTTGAGGCTTAGACCCAGAACTGGCTCAGCATCATTTCTGCCGTATTCTATTGATTAAAGTGAGTCACAAGGCCAGTCCAGATTCAAAGGAGGGTTCTCACAAAGACGTCATTACCAGGTGATGTGATCCATTGGGAACCACAAGTAAGATTAACTACCACAAGAAGTTTATTGATCTGGATCCAGGCTTTTTAGAGGATGGAGTGGAAAGGTTGAGATGGGAGTGGGATTCAGTCAGAAGAGAAGGTTATAGAGCAGTATGGGAACAGAAGACCAGGATGTAATGGATGATGGAAGGACTTGTACTGCCAAATATGACTAAGGTAAACAGCAATTTGAGACATGATGAGACTAGTTCTCCTAGGGTGGTGATCTCCAGATTTTTTTGATTATGCACCTCTAAAATTTTTTAAACATTCCTCATACATTACAATGTATAATTATTAATTATATATAATAATATTCTACTGTAATATGTATTTTGTAAAATGATCATAAACTAGAAATTAAGACTGATGTGATTAAAAAGATAACCTAAATAATAGTTTTCATATTTTATTCTATTTATCAATGGTTCAATAACCTCTTTGCCCTCTGGGAAGAGCAATTTGGTTGACAATACCTCATCATTTAAAAAATCTTGGTTTAATACTTTGTGATGTAGTGGCTCAGAGGTCTGGTTCTAAGTTCATTTTATTCCCATGTTGATTTTAATGGCTATTTTAGCTGAAAGAGCTATCTCACAAAAATAAGTACAGCCAGATGGAGGAAGTGCACCATTAGCTGGTTTGCTAAATCATGATACTCATTATTCAGTCCCATCCCCAATTATGCAAAGAGTTTTATTGAAACATATATCATCCCCAATATCAATCAGTTGTTCTTTCGAACTAATCAGAAGTTACTACATTTTTGGAATTTTAAGAAATGGGTTCAAAACTCATTGAAACTACTCATTTGAAAGATTTTTTAAAAATACTTTTAAAAACTCTATGTACAAGTTTTTAAGTGTAAAGATATTAAGAATTTTACATTCAAATTGTTTTCAGCAACAAAATTATATAACAATGGAACATTTCCAAGTGTTTATGTTAAAAATGTTCTCCCCGTAGCACAAATGTCTTTTCGGCAGTGGTTCCTTTCTCCTTCATTATTAAAAATGTCACCTTTACCTTGAAGAAACTGATTAAGAGTATTTTTTTTCCCAAAATATCTGACAGTCACTTGTATTCAGAGAAAAGGTCAGCAAATTGAGAAAACTTGTCAAGTTTTTTTTTTTTTTTATTGATAAGTGTTACTCAACCTTTATTTGGATAATCTTTTCTGGAAACAGTTTACTGTGTGGTAAAAAGATTTTCATGGTCAACCTCGTCTTATTACAAAGTATTACAAAGCCTCCATTATTATTTTAAAGATTTCATTTTATAAAAATTAACCACGTTGGCAACATTCTGTGTAGCATATAAATTGTGGAACAGTATAACATATAGCCAGGCAATTAGCTTTTGAGCACTTTAACGCCCATCCCTACGGGGCCTCTGTATTTGACCTGTGGAACAAGTGAGGATGGCACTATCAGTCAGCATATTAAGTATTAGAAAAGCATAAATCCCTTCATATTTTATAGACACAAAATTAATATGTGTTGTCTAAAATTTTATTCTTGCTCCCCATTGTTTTGTTTTGCATACCCCACTTCGGGAATCATATTCTTTGAATAGGATGAAGAGAATGGACACTTGGTTCTAGTAATATGGTCCTAAGTAAAACAGTAATACAGTGATTTGGAGGTGACTGCTTCTTTTGGCAACATATGGTGTAGTAGAGGCTTCATGCTGAAAAGTCTATATGCTGACAATGGTTATAACAATGACTTCTGCGCTGGAAGGCAGGAATTGGGAAAGAGAGAGAAGGATGAGGAGATTGATACTAGTAGTTCATTTTTTTGCACACAAAATTTCTAACCACTAAATCAGACAGAATGAACACTGTTAGTATTTGACAGGACTTCTAGATGATAGATCTGATCTATCATTGAAGCTCTTCCCTCAGCCATGAATGCTCTTTCCTCAGATATTTCCAAAACTGCTTTCTTCTTGTCATTCAGGTCACAGCTCTGATATCTCAGAGGAACTCAGTTGCCTCGCTTCTATAATGTATGCGAACAAACAGATCTAAAAAAATTGTACCCGATGACAGTATTATCTGATATTTTCTTGTTTTATTTATCTATTTGTTTTCTCTGTACTAGACTGTAACAACAATGAGAACAAGGATTTTGTCTTTCTTGTTAACTGGCCCTGTTAGAACAGTGTCTGGCATAATTTTCTTTTAAACATCAATTGCATGCTCTAATTTAATGTACTGGAAGAGAGAGCTTTAAATATAAACTATCATGAGGCTCATTAAAAGTGGCCCATATCTAATGCTACTTGATGGGAGAAGGGGCATGTCCAACAACAGTTGCTTGGTAGTGGGTAAAATGTATAATGAAACGGTTGTTTTCTAAAGAATGTTAATAGCTTTAGATTTCTGGTTCAAAGAATAAATAGACTAAAGGAGCTCTTCTGAGCATGTGCTTTGCTGGTGACAGTGATAGCACATAGGAAATCAGGATATAATACAGTGATATGATATAGGAGATAAAATTGCGGAAGAGAGCCAACTCGTTTGTCTAGCTGATTATAGTATGAAGGATTGAGAGAATAGAACACAGAGATAGTATTTTTAAAAAGTTATAGGAGAAATACAGGTTAGAGATGGATAGAATACAAATCAATAGCATAAATAGAGATCAATTTATAAAACATGATCCATGCCTTCAAAGAAATTTATGAAATAAAGAATGAAGCAAATATATACACAATTAAATGGGATCCAGGTTTTCTTAGACTCATCTTATACACACCTTCAAGCCAGGACACTCACTTTTAGCCCTTAAATAAATTCAACTGTGAGAATATTGCTTAGACATATAAACTTACTAAAGATTTAATGAGAAAACAGAGGAAGGAGTCATATAGCAAAAGAGCCTAAACTCTGCTCTTTCTGGAAAGTTTCTTTCTTTCTTATAATTGTCTTATTGCTTCCTCAGAATCTCCTCAGCAGCTTTTCTAAGCACATTGCTAGGGTCTTTTTCCTCTTCCTCCCTTCTCTAGCCAGCTTGCATAGGATTCTCAGTAAACCAAAATCTGATTGTGAGCCAAACTATGACCAGCTATTGTTTCTCATGTGCATTTAGGATGGTGGGCATAGGGGTGTGGATGGGAAGAATGACTCAACTCTTATGCCACATATATATTTGGAAAATGGAAAATAATCCAATGTTATTAGAGTTTAAGTTTCATGACAAGGTTTAGTTGGAAATAAATCTGAAAAGGTAGATTAGTGTATAATTAGCCTTGAATGCTGCTCTAAACATTTTGTTGGTCAATGGGGAATATTGAAGATTCTTGAACAAAGATGTTTCAGGATCAGATTTGTATTACAACAAGTTTGGGAACAATAACTGAGTTATATTAGAGAAAAACAAAGATGTTTCAGGATCAGATTTGTATTACAAGTTTGGGAACAATAACTGAGTTATATTCGAGATATAGCCTAAGATAGGAACACAGATTGCAATTATTTTCAAGTTATTCTATGATGAAGATATAAAATAGAATGAAAATGACATGGAGGTGACAATTTCTAAGTGCATTTAAAACTCAGGAATCTTCAGAATTTTAAGTTAGGTCAGATGTAGATGGTTGAGAAGGTTCTCTTGTTTCTAGCTTTGGAAACTATTGAAAAGGATGCAATTAACTGAGTTAGGGAATGTAAACATTGAATAGCTGCTGTTTTTGAGTATATTTTATGATTGATTTTTGCCGGCAGAGATAATGATTTAGATGTCAAACCAGACAAATGTGAGCAGGAGAGCAACACACCCACACGAAGAGGTATAGCTTGGAAATGCAGATTTGAGGTTTAAAGGAAAGGTCAAAGTGAGAGGAAATTAGCTATACAGAATGATGATGAAAGCTGTGGAAGCCGATAAATGATGCATGAGCAAGTGTGGAGCTGGAAGAAAATAATGCTAAGAACACGTACATAAGAAAATATTATTTAAAAAAATATTTGTGGGAAAATAGCAGAGAAACAGATTGATCAAGAGTTGTCAGAGAAGAACTGTAGGTAAAAAGAAGACTATTATTTTTGGAAAAGAAAACAATGTGAAACTTAGGGAAAAGAATTAGGATAATTTATAAGTGGATGTGGAATTCTGATATACCATAGCTTTTTAATCACCAAGTTAATTACAATAAACTGTTTATAGTTGTACCCTGATTATAGTGAAGCAGGGGCACGGGGAGGGTAATAAAAAAGAGGATCGAAGGAGAAACTTCAATGGTAATGTTGGGATAGAAAGAATCCCCATTTCAGGGTCTTTTTGTGCAAGTCTAAATTAGACCTCTCTGCTTTCTCCATATATTTTTGATTTGGGGTCAGCAAACTTTTCTGTAAAGGGACCAGATAGTAAATATTTTAGGTTCTTTGTGGGCCATACTATCTCTGTCCCAAGTACTTAAATTCACCATTGCAAAGGCAACCATAGATAATACATGAAAAAATAGGTACATCTATGTTCCAATAAAATTTTATTCATAAAAACATATGAGGGGCTGGATCTGGTCCATAGGCTAAAGTGTTCTGACTCTTGTTCCTGATCAATCAATGCCTGTGAGACTGATATCTGGTTATGTTGGGCATGTTTGATCTTGGTATAAGTATTATCTAACTATAAATCTCCTACAGAGCTAATTTTATTTTGTCCAGTCAAAAATTCACTTTTATCTTCAAATTTTAATCTAGATGTGCATCAATCTAGTGATCATTCAAGATCAAAAAAAAAATAATGAGATAGTATTATTAAACCAGCAAGGACCCTTTCTATTTTTGAGATAAGGACCTGTATGCTTAATTGAATATCCACAGGACTTCTGATGTTCCTTGGGATCTTTACAACTCCATGCAACTTTCGTACCTCCTTTATTATCTTTTTACTGTCCAGTTTAAATGATAAATCAACATGTTAACTGATAGACCAATCCCATTAATATGTTTTAGTTATAAAATAATTATTCATCTTATTTGTTGCATTAATCTACAACTTATTAACATGAAAGTAACTCACTATAATTAATATGAGCTCAAAACACTCAAAATGAGTTACTATTACTTTTTTCACGATTCAACCAAAATTTTCTGTGTGCTTTATTCAATTATGCTCTCTTTTTTAGTCCTAGTTTAAAATTCAATATGTGTTCATTCATTCATTCATTCATTCATTGAAATCTCATTGAGTGCCATGTGTCAAGCAGAATGCAATGTGCTGGGAAAACAAAAATAATCCTAGTCACTCTCTGTCCTTGACATGCTCTCTGTCGAGACATGAAAGAGCTTCCAGAGGGAGGGAGTCATCAGCAGTGTCAAATTTGGTATAAAGGTTAACCTTGAGAAGAGAAGAGAGGCCATTAAATTTAGCAGTAAAAAAAATCATAAAACAGTTTCCGTAGAGTATCAGTATAAGTTTAAGAGAACATATTCTTGGATTTTTCAAACTCTTACCTATGTTACCATACACAGATTCCCAGCAATACAGCCAAGGGCACAGTCTTTGCTTCTCAGTAGAGATTATATGATAAATTTCTTTACTTTCCAGGTTGATTGAACCTCACAGATGTATTCAGTCAGGGTTCTTTGTTGTAAACAATAAAACCAGCTCTGCTAGGTATCAGCAGAAAAGGATTTTAGTAAAAGATGTCTTTTGAATACTTCAGAATTTCTGGAAAGAAAGGAGAACCAATCTTGGCAGCTACACAAATAGAAACTAAGTCAGAAATCTCAAGCCAAGCTAGTCCTATAAAGACACCACTGCCCAGACATTGCATCTTTTTTTTTATAACTTCATTTTTTTAGAGAAGTTTTAGTCTTACAACAAAATTGAGAGGAAGATGCAGAGATTTCTTATATGCTTATTTTCCTACACATGCATAGCCTCCCCCATTATCAACATCACTCACTAGAATAGTACATTTTTTCACCAAAGATGAACCTACATTGTCATATCATAACCACCCAAATCCACATTTTAATTTAGGGTTCATTCTTGGTGTTTGTTGTACATTCTGTGGTCTTAGACAAATGTATAACATATATTC
Organism: Pteropus alecto; assembly: GCF_000325575.1. Taxonomy (NCBI): domain Eukaryota; kingdom Metazoa; phylum Chordata; class Mammalia; order Chiroptera; family Pteropodidae; genus Pteropus; species Pteropus alecto. Next base: position 8,263,821 of record NW_006434897.1, on the reverse strand, counting down.
TTGAATGATAGTTTGACTGGATAGAAAATTTTGAGTTAATGATTTTTCCTCAATAATTTAAAGTTATTATTTTAGTGCCTTCAGATGCCTATTATTATTGAGGGGAATGTAATGTATAATGATATATATTCATCACTGTAAAATCATACAGAGTACTGTCATTATCCTAAAAATCCTCTGTGTTCCGCATATTCAGCTTTGCTCCTCTGACTTCCAGCAATCACTGAACTTTTTATTGCCTTTATAGTCTTACCTTTTCAAGAAAGCCATATAATTGGAACCATACAATATGTAGTCTTTTCAGATATTTTTCTGTCATTTAGTAATATTCATTTAAGGTTCCTCTGTGCCTTTTCATGGCTTGACAGCTCATTTCTTTTTAGTGCTAAATAATATTCCATTGTTAGCAGCATGGATGTACCACAATTTATCCATCCCCCTACTAAGAAGGACATCTTTGCTGCATCCAAAACTTGACAATTATAAACATCCATGTGTAGGTTTTTGTGTGTACATAAGTTTTCAACTCTTTTGGGTTAATACCAAGGAGCATGATAGCTGGATCATATGGAAGAATATTTATAGCTTTGTAAGAAATCGCCAAATTTCCAAAAGTCTTCCAAAGTTGCTGTATCATTTTGCAGCAATGTATGAAATTTCCACATCCTCTCCAGCATTTAGTGTTGTCAGTGTTTTGTATTTTGGCCATTCTAATAGTTGTGTTACGGTAATTTAATATCATTTTAATTTGCAATTCTCAAATGACATATGATGTGGAATATCTTTTCATATGCATATTTATCATAAGTATATCTTCTTTGGTGAAGTGTCTGTTCAGGTCTTTGGCCTATATTTTAATCAGGATGTTTGTTTTCTTATTATTGAGTTTTAAGAGTTCTTTTTGTATATTTTGGATAACAGTCCTTTATCAGATATGTATTTTGTAAATGTTTTCTCCCAGTCTGTGGTTTATATTCTTATTCTCTTGAATTGTTTTTTTTTTATTTGATTTTTCAAATATTATGTTGCTAAAATACCTTTCTTTGGTTAGTATTTATATAAGATATAAGATATCTTTATCTTTAATTTTCAACTATTGTGTATGGTCTTTTAGTTTAGTATATTGTTAGCAGCATAAAGTGGGATTTTATTGTTTTACCCAACCTATATAATAAAATCAAATAAATAATCTCATTCTTTGGTATATCACCACAGACTTTTACCATTTTATTGTATATTTTATCCTACCATATTTTCTGTTGCTTTAACATTTTTTTTGCTTTCTCTTGATCCATAGTTTGCTATTCTCCATTTTTTGTCTGCTGAGTCATTTATTACTGATTATACATTCTGTCTTTTAGTTGGAACTCTTACTTTTTCATCATAATATTTAATTATAAATTTTTCTTATAGATTTTAAGTTATTTATATTCTTCTCCAAACATAACCTCAGCACACTTCAATTATCCATTATTATACTAGCCAATCTTATGTTTGTTTGATTTTTTTAAATATAAAAGTAGTGAGTTTTCTTTTTTACAGGCAATACTAATTAAATTTTTTAAATTAATTTTTAACACACCATTAAAAAAAAATCTCATGTATCCTTGATGGTTTTATTTTACTTATTGTTGAAAGACATCCTTTATTAGTTTTTTTTTTAATGAGACTTTATAAGTAATAATCTCTCTGAGTCTTTGTATATCTGAAAATTTAAATGTTTGTCTCACTTTGAGTAATAGTTTATCCAGATATAAAACTTTAGATTACAATGATTTTTCCTCAATGCTTTAAAGCTAATACTTTATTGTTTTCTGTTGCCTATAATTGATGAGAGGCCTGAAGTAGGTTGTAATGTGCTCCTTTTGTCTCTAGTAGTTTTTAATACTTTTAAAATTCTTTTTCTTTAATTTTAGGTTTATTGAGGTATATTTACATACAGTGAAATTTTCTCTTTATGTTTACAGCTCAAAAGTATAGAACATTTCCATTAACCTAAAAAGTTCTTTCAACCCCCTTGTTATTCACATTCTCCCTCATCTTCAGTCTCTTGAAAATGATCTAATTACTGCCACTATGGATTTGCCTTTTTCAGAATGCTATAAAAATGGAATCATACAGAATTTTGTGTTTGATTTTTTTTCTATCACTTGGTGTGATGATTTGAAGGTTAAACTATGTTGTATATATTAGTATTTTGTGTCTTTTTATTGCTGAGTTGTATTCCACTCTATGGATGGTCCACAATTTGTTTATCCATTCACCATTCACCAGCTGATGAATATTGGAATTGTTTCTAGTTTGGTGCTATTATAAACAGATCTTCTATAAACATTCTTTTACAGAAATCTGTGTATATATATGCTTTTATTTCTCTCAGATCAGTATTCAGGAAAGTGATCATGGGGTCATATGAGAAGCAACGATATCTTCCAAGTGGTTGTCCAATTTTACATTACTTCCAACAATGTTGGAGAGTTTTAGTTGCTCTTTATACTTCAGCCATTTTAGTAGTATGTGGTTGTAGTTCATCATATTTTAAATCTTTATTTTTAATGTGATGTAGATTCATTAGGATATACCTAGTATGGATTTATTTTTATTTTTTCTATATGGTGTTTAGAGTGTTCTTAATTTGAAGACTTATGTCTGTCTTGAGTTTGGAAATGTCTCAGCTACCATTTTTTAGAGGGTTTTTTTTTTTTTTTTACTATTTCCTCTATTACCTACTGTTAAAATATTTACTGGGTATCTATTAAAGCTTCACAGTCTCTCTTTTTAAAGAAATATTAATTCTTGACTCCTCTATTTATCTCTTTCTTTTAAAATAAATCTCTTTGTCTCTAAGCTCTAAATTTTGGGTGAATTCCTCAATATTATCTTTAAGTGTGCTAATTCTCTCTTTCTACTCATTATACCAAATCTAGAGTTTTATTCCATTTATAGAGTTTTAAAAATCTCAATAGCTTTATTTTTAATTTCTGTAACTTCCATGATTCTTGTATTTGTCTGATTTTTCTTTTATTTTTGCCTCCTTTTATTTCATATTTCTTTTTCTTTTTTTAACGAAAACAATGCATTTATTTATATCAATGAACTTGCTAAACATTTATTTTAATATCTTTGTGTGACTTTTCTCTCAATTAATTTCATCTGAGATTGATGGATGCCTTTGATTGTTAATTTTATTGCTATTGTTTTTAGATACACACATACACAAACGTATGTATTTTGAAATTTTGCTTTGCATTTCTCTCTCCCTCTCTCTCCCTCTATGCTCACCTTGTTTGTCTGGTGGTTGTGTAGTTGCTTCTGCCCAGATCCCGAGGCCAAAATCAAGTTTTATATTAGTTTGGTGTCCTTGTTATTGTTCATTGGGAATATTGCAGATTTGTTCTCCAATAACAGAACTAGTGACTTGGTTTTCTTCATAGTCAAAGAGTCGTGCCTATTATCCTCTCTGCCTAGGCCTAAAGCTACATATATGTTATGGCCGAAGCAGCAGATACAACGACAATGTTTTTTCATCTCCCTCTTAGGAGGTGAGTTCCACCTTAGGGCCTTGCTTTGATTGGTGAATGTGGTTTCAGTCCTCCACCTTGCATGGTATATTTTTCACCCCTGTTAACCTTTGGAAACCAAATTCTAGTCACCAATGCTTGTTTTGAGATTTAGAGTCCAGCAGAGCTTGTGACATTTCTCTTCTGCTTTTTATCTATGGCGATTTATTTTATATTTGAGTCTGACTAGGTCTTTTTGTTTTTCTGTCTTAATGTTTTTATGCATTACTGATTTATTTTTTGGTGCTGAATGAGTACTTGAAAGCCTAAACTTACAGTGTCCTTTTGACTGTAAATCTCTCAACACCCTTTTAAAGCCTAATGTACTTCAAACTTGTTATACATAAGAAAAAGATATGAGAAAGACAGCACACTTAGATACTCTCTACTTAAACCACACTTTTTGCTGATATGAGAAGTTATTCTTTCCAATCGTTGTGTAGAAAGGAAATCATACATGGATAGAAAGGTAAATTCTATAGTCTTCTCATAAGTTTCATATATTCTCATAAGTAAAAGCTTTATTTTATGGCATCGTTACCATGGCCATTCATTTGTGTGGCTCTAGAAATTCTAAAAATGCCAGGTACATCCATAAAAAATTATACTTTAAAGTTAAAAGAACTGATTGTCTCATCTTTAGGAGAATCTGCCATATCTCTCCATAGTTCTGTAGGACTGCATAATAGTTACTGTCTTTTATTCATTTTATTTATAGTTCAACCCTTTAATTATTTGTGCTATATTTTTAAGTTTTGTTTTTCTTCTCAGTCCTTTACTTATTTTTATTATTAATAAATGTAAGAGGTTTAGCTCTTAAGCTTAAAAATACGAAGCTCTTTATATTAATTGAAATTTGCCATTAATTAGAAAATTAATTTCTTTGTAAAATAAAGCATATTAATTTTTTATTTCAACTGTAACAAATTACCACAAACATTGGATTTAAACAACATGAATTTATTATCTTACAGTTCTGGAGATCAGAGGTCTGAAATGGGTTTCACTGGGCTAAAATCAAAGTGTTAGCAGCGCTGCATTCCTTCTGGACACTCTAGGGGAGAATCCATTTCTTTGCCTTTTCCATTTTCTAGAAGCTGCCTGCATTATTTTTGGTCCCCACCTCCATCTTTAAAGCATCTTCAAATCTCTGTAACTCTGACTCTTCTGCCTCCTTCTTCAACTTAATGCACACTTGTCATTACATTGGGTCCAGTTAGATAATGCAGGATAATCTCCACATCACAAGTTTATCTGATTAGCAACCTTAATTCCCCTTTGCCATGTAACGTAATTTATTCACAGGTTCTGCGGACTAGGATGTAAATATATCTTGGGGTAATTATTCTGTCTATCACAAAAGGTATTATCATTTCAAGTCAGAGGGAAAGAAGAGATAATAGATGATATTGAAATAAGTGGCTAGCCACTTGGAAAATCAGAAATAGGGTTATCTTCTTTACTCTAACCAAAATATGGCTAGATCAAAGGCTTAAGCGTTATTAAATAAAATCATAAATGTATAAGCAGAAAACATGAGTGAGTAATGTAGACATGTTAAAGAATATCATGGAAATTAGAAGCCACTAAATGAATAATTTTTAAGTTATATATACAATTATATGTAAAAACCATCTCAAATACAGTAAGCAAGAATCAATAAACTGCAAACTAGAAAAAATAATTGTGACACATTTGCTAAACAAAGGGCCAGTGTCTAGTATACAAAGAACCTTTAAGTCAATGGGAAAAAGGGCAACTAACCCAATAGAAAAACAGAAGTGGGCATAGAACAGTCAACAGAAGTATGATTAGATATCAAACATATTTTTTCTTTTACTTTGAGTATGTTTGATTTTACAATTCAGAAACGAATTTCTAATGTCGGTTTCATACTAGGTAACTTGTAAAAGTCCTTTCTGTTCTATCAAGGATTTTAAATTTTGTAAGTACTCTGTGTGGTGCTTGCTATTCATGTCATTAAAAATGAAAATATATAAGTACTGAATAATGCATAAGAATTTTAACCACAGAAAGTATCACAAGTTTTTATATCTTGCTAAATTCACAGAACTATTTTTTTCCCATTGGATATATTAAAATATAAAAACAAATATCACAGTAGTTACTTTCTACTAGTAATTCAGAAGGTAATCTAATGATCATATATCAACATTTTAAATTGTAAAACAAGATTAGGGTTAGGATGGTTTATATTTTTAGAAAACTACTTAACATTAAAAATTAATTTTTACATGTTAACTAGTCAATGACAAGATTATCACAATGGTTTGGTAGGTACTCAAGAATTAAAATTTGGTGAAATATTTTAACATGTTCTCTCTACTTCATTTGCAATTTGCTTTTTTTTTTTCATGCTGTGGCAAAATGCAAATATTTCTCATAGGAACTTTCATATTCATAAAAACATTCTCAAATCCCATGAGATTTATTATGAGCATCAAAGTTGCCTTAATATTTTTCAGGTTGATGTGGCCAGAGAGGAAGCTATGTAAATAACAGCATATTTTCTGGAGGAGTTTTTGGTTCTATTTTATTAAGTCAAATGCTGTCATAAAAACAATATTTTTTTAAAAACCAAGGTAGACAAAATAACTGTAGTGTTTAAATTTCATATAATGAATATATTCTTGAAAGTAATTATTTCAGTCCCTAAACAGAGAGAATGATGTAAAATGATAATGCAAATAATTTTACTTTCATGATCCTATATTGCTCTTTTAGTGTTAATACTTTGCCTTAAATTCTTGAACACAATTCCTTTGATATGCTTGTTTTGTAGATGTTCTTTTCCCTGGAGGATTTTTCAGAATATTTCATCAGCTTGTGTTTCCCAGGTTCTCATATCTGAATTTGAAAAAAGGCTCCCAAAGAGATTATAGCTAAGGGAGAACTGATTATTTATATATATTTTGTTTGAATCTGTTTATCATCCTCCCTTTTTCTAGTCCCAATTATCAAGATAGTTCAATATTTTCCACAGTCATCATTTTTAGTAACCATAAGAGAAATAATATTTTAAAAAAGGCACACCTATTATATTAGAAATGCAACTAATTCTATCTTCACTGAAACCATAATTAAAATATAATATATACTAATAATGACTTGTGATTATCTATTTATGCAATCACATGTACATTATATTATTTCTATCTCTTAAAATAGTTGGAATATTTTAGTGCATAATTTTTCACAATTTTCTAATTAGACATCAACACAGATGAATTACTTTCCTATACATGTTCCATAGACCCTGTCTTCCCTACAAAGGATGCCTGTGTCTAGTCTTCAAATTGTCAATGGTAATAGTAAAACAGCGTATTGCAGATGCACAACTGTTCTCTTCATCTCTGGGAGCACCTCTGTTTAATTAATTAAGATTACACAAAATTTCTAATCACTTAGGTTTTTCTGTATTTGGGGGATGGCTGGGGCTTTATGAATTCACAATTTTTTTTTTTTTAACTGAGATGATGTTTTTAAATACAGATAGATGTTACATTTTTTATTTTCACCATAGCATGGATTTTAATATTTTAGAGTTGTTCTATTGAAAAAAAAAGTGTGGGGTATGTGCATGTGTGTGTGTGAACTCTGGTTTGGGTCTGGGGCAAAATTCAGAAGTTCACACAAATGTTGATTTTTTTCAAACCGAGTTAGAAAGCGGTAGTGATTTATTTATTAAAATTATTTTTAAAAGTTTTGCAGTGAACATTTCAAAACATGAAAAATCTTTCACATTTCCCCTGTGTTGCTGCTATGACTTCTGACAAATTCAATATTGACTGATTTGAAGACAGATATTATGAACATCATTTGGCCAGATTTTAAGAAGAAACTTATTTCATGCACAGTCGTATAGTCCAAAGTTCACTTTATGTAACACCTCCCCCTTTTATTCTGATACTAATTGAAAGTTTATCATTTGGGAAACTGCTGTACCAGCTTTTCTTCACAAGGTGTAAGTGAGGAGGGATTCTCTTGGGATCAAGTTTCCTTTAGGATACAGGGAGTGTCATTTTCTCATTGTTCCTGTGTGCTGCCACAGACATGAGGATTCTGGCTAATGACCTGCTTGCTGATTTTGTTAAAACTGCTCTGCAATTTTGTTAGATTGGCTTTTGCTTTACTAGTCTTATAAAGATTGTTGGTCACAATTTCTGACAGAAACAGCTTTCTTATAGATTGTCCATTTGAATCAGGAAAGTGAAGGTGGAGTTTTATGAGGATGATGGGAGAGGTGACATTAAGAGGCAGGTAGACATTTCCAAGCATATCTGACAATTCTCTGGCATAGGGACACAGGTCTGAGGAGCCAGCTCCATGGATGTACTTGAGACTTCAGAAAGGTTAGTTGCTCTCACAGCTTAACCAAAAGTTAGAGGTGTTTCATAAGAAAAGGTCTGGATTTAGATAGGGAAAAGTGATTTATTTTATTTGATTCCCCAGTGAGTTCAGTTGCAGGTCTTTTAATGTAAAAGCCATGATAGATAATAAAGATTGCAGGCCTGGCTCAGAAACCACAAGAAGACAATGGCTGAGGAAATTGAATAGGTCATCTCAATGATTCTCAACCAGTGTCATACTCTGGCAATGCAGAGCAAAATAAAGAGGGAGACTATTTGGGAGACTGGAGGACATAAAAAAGTTGTGGGAGCCTCTCAGGCAGGGGCCATCTCCTACTGCCCAGACTAATTAGGTCAACTTTTCATTGGATGCCAAACTCTTTACTGCATTTATCACAACTGCACTAACTATAATTATAATTAGACAATTATGTGTATAATTATCGGTTGAAATGTCTTTCTCACTCATTACATGGTAAATTCCTTGAGGGCAGGATACATGACTGTCTTACTGCTACAAACCCAGTGACAGGCAAATAGCTGATGTCAATACACACTTGTTAAATGAATTAATGGTAGCAAGTTAGGTGAAAGCAAAAATGCCCTGCAGCTTCTTCAAGCTGTATATTCATGAAATGGAATTTAACTTATCTTCCACCCCCGTGTCCTGCAAATCTGCTTTTCTTCTTGCATTCATTAAGATGGCTAATTGTATTATCACTTATCTGGTCTCCCAAATTAGAAAGCTCAGAGCCATCCTGCATTTTCCTCTCTTCCCCAATCTATGTATAATTGACCTTCAAGTTTTTTCATTTTCTTTTAGACTATCTCTAGATTCTGATTCTTCTTCTCCCTTTATTATGCCATAGTCTTAATCTAGGCTTTTATTATCTATTATCTAAAATACTGCAACAGCCACTTGATGGAACTCTTAGCTACTAATTTCTATCCATTTCAATCTATACAATGCCATTGGTGATATCTTTCTGCTTATAATTTTTCATTGGTACTCTATTAACTAAAAAATAGTCTTATATCACTTAAAAAGTGGTCCTCAATGGGAATGGTAGGGCTCCCTAGGAATAGCTGCAAATTTGTGGGTGCATTTTTGGTTGTCACAGGGATTGGGAGTACTATTGCCTTTTATTAGGCAGGGGCCAAGGAGACTAGATGTCCTACAATGCATGGACAGTCTTGCATAATAAAAAATTATTTTGCCTTCTGCATAACTTTAAAATGACTCCCGAGAAATTCGTGTAAGTGAAAAACCTATATACGCATTTAAACAAGTTTTACAGGAATGGAAGTACAGTTGACTCTTGAACAACACAGGTTTGAACTGTGCAGTCCACTTATGTGTGGATTTATTTCAGTAAATACTATAAATGTATTTTCTATTCCTTATGATTTTCCTAATAATATTTTCTTTTCTTTAGCTTACTTTATGGTAAGAATAAAGTATATAATACATATAACATACGAAATATATATTAATCAATTATTTATGTTATCAGTAAGTTGTCCAGTCAACAGTAGGCTATTAATAGTTCAGTTATGGGTGAGTCAAAAGTTATACACAATGAGAAGAAATTGGCACCCCTAACGCCCATGTGGTTCAAGGATCAACTGTATTGTGTAAATTGAGGAATGTACCTTAGTTTTTTTCAGAACTTTATAAAAGTTGTTTGCCATTTTGGAGAATCATGTTACTGATGGCAAATGCTGCTTGGGGTATCTGAGTTGCCAAAAACACATCCACATTTGTGGCTGTCACATTTGTAGTGAGCTTAAATATAGATGCAAGCATCAGACTACTTCATGTTTTCCAGTGTAGTTGTGCCAGAGCATCGACATGTTGAAATACATATTATTTTATAATAAATTACTTTCCCATTATTTCTCATTTATATGACATTAAAATTATATTAATTTTTTGAAATCAGTTTTATTATCTATGAATTTCATTTCAGGAGAGTAAGGGGAAAATGTTTGTTGATAGTAAGAACTGTCAGATTTAAAATTAGATGTAAAGCTACATTTATTCATACTATGCTCAGGCGAGTAAAGAAAATGGAACTTTATTTTCTTTAGGTCAGATCTGATAAGCGCTCATTTACTATGTAGAGGGTAAAAGAAAATCTAAATTTACTTTAAACCTGTAAATGTAATCCAGTAAAATAATTTTAAACATTCCTTTGGATAAATGTGTATTTTCTTATAGGATGCTCAGTCTCTCAGGTTTCTTCTCCCTCTATGATTACTTTCCAAGAGTTTCTGGCACAGCTCACACAGCCCTGTGGCGGTGAGGGGAGGAGGTCCTTCCTCCCTGTTTAGGTGACTCCATCCTACCTCTTAGCTTTAAATACCATCTATATGCTGCAGATGACCTGTAGACTGATTTTTTCATCTCTAATCCTAAATTGTCTTGCTCTGGAATCATATATCCATCTTCCAGCTTGATATCTCCACTTGGATATCTAATTGGCATCTAAAACTTAACATGGCCAAGACAAAACTCTTGATTTGACCTTTCCCCTAATTCACTTATCTCCTACCAAAACCTCCCCATGTCCTTAATGGCTACTGTACCCCAGTTGCTCAAACCAACAGACTCCATTACTCTCTTTACTTCATATCCCAGTCAGATCCATCAGCAAGACCTGTTGGCTCTGCTTCCAAAATATATGCCAAATCCAACAGTGTTCACTATCTCTGCTGTTATAACTTGTCTAAGTTTCTGTCATCTCTCACTTGGACTGCTAAAATTATTTCCTGACTAGTTCCCTGTTTCTACCTTTGTAACTTACAGTCCATCCTTCACACAGCACCTAAAATTATTTTTCTAATGGGAAATAAGATCACATCACTCTCTTTCATGCAATCTTTCAATGATTCCCCATTGTAATCAGGATAAAATCCAAACTCTCAATCATGGCCTTAAAGGCTTTGTATCTTCTGCCTCTACCTCTCTCTCTGACTTCATCTCCTGCCACTGTCCTTCTCATTCACAGTGCTTTAGCTCACATCATATCTTCCCCTAGATTTGCATGTGCTGCCCCCTTTTCGTGATTTGGGGCTCAAGTCAAAAATTATCAGAAAGTTCTGCCTGTCTTGTTCATCTCTATATCCCTACAACAAAGCATCTAGCTACTCAAAACATATATGTTAGCTGGCTGATTGACTAATCTCTGCTGTGAAAAGGATAGATGAGTATTCTCCTTGGATCGGTGAGCATTAAGGGGCAGCTTTTAGGGTGATGTGGTGGCACCCACTACTGAAGTCTGGTCATTTGCTCTGGGCCTTAAAATTCTTTTACAGAGTGTCCTTTCTCTGACCCCAGGCTATGCTTGCCTACTGGTAATCTTGGTATCTTTGAGTTCTCTCTTTAGAGCCTTCAGAAATTCTGGGGTCCCTGTAGGCCATGTATAGGCCATGAGCAGCCAGGTGTGCCTGAGGTTGTTTATGTGACATTTCATGTATCCTCACCTCCATATCATGGTTCCCATGCCATGTTAGACATTGCTCTGAGTGGAGGGTGGGGTTTTCCCAGGCCTGTGGCTGCTCCTAAGCAGTGAATCACTAGATCCAATGTCCTTAGTCTTTACAGTTTCTGTTTCAATGTTTCTAAACGCCTTTCCCTCTCATGCCTCACCCTCTACCTGCAATCCCTTTGCTGTCTCAAAGGAGGAATGGAGAGGAAAGAGAATATATGCTACTGGTCTCACTCATCTATCTCTTGTCTTTCTACTAAAATCCACACAACTGAAAGGGGCAGACTCTTCCAACTTAACCTTTCTGTCTGGATTGGCTCTCCCATATACAAACTATATATGTTGGCTTTTGAAATATTAAGGGGAGAGGTCAAGGAATTTAGAAAGTCTTTTCCTCTCTCTTACAATACTTAGCTCTCTCAATTACTATCTTTCTAAAGAGACCAGGAAAATCTGCTTTGAGACTTAAAGCTCATCAAAACCTACTTTATTTTACAGTATCTTGCCTATCCTGACATGATAAGTAAGCCTCAGGTCTTGACTTTGGAAGTGCAAGAATGCAAAGAAATATGCTTTAATGGAAAATTAAAATTCATCTATTTAGTATTTGTAAAATATTATCTCTACTACATGGATAAAGCACATTGTAACCCGATCCTGATATACTTCATCATTCCTCATTCTCAGCTATGTTCTATTTGCTATGCAAACCCTATTTTTTAGGCACAATAAATTTCTTAACATTTTCTGAATACAACACACTCCATGAATTAGCATAGCTGTTTATTTTGCCTCGAATATCCTTTTCCAACCTATTCTCTGCTTGGCAAAATCTTTCTCATCCTTTCAGATTTAGCTAAAATGTCATCTCCCAGTGAAGTCTTCTCCGACCAACTTGTCCTTCATTAAGGCAGATTAGTATGTAAATATTACCACTGCAGCATGCATAATAACAATAATAGTATTTTTTAACCACTATTTTGTTCAGCATTTCAGTAGCAGGGGCAGATTTTTACTCATCTTTTACCATCGGCTCTTATTATTTTGGCTAAAATGATTTCTTCTATTCTTATTTAGTTTAGACAGGAGAACAAACTTAGCCTTATATAGAAAAGGTTACTAGATTCCTACAATGATGTAATTTTTCTTTTAATTTGATACATGAAAATGAAACAAAGAGTAAGAAAGAACTTAGTTTTATGAATATAAAATTCTTTCTCATATTACCTTTCCTATTTCTTTATGCCAAGGATAAAGAATTCATTAGGAAAAAAAATCGTAATAAATTTTTTAAAACCCATCATTTTATTCCAACTTCAAAAAGAATTATAAACTAATATTTAAAAAATCACACACATTCCATTCTACATTAATAAACAATCAGATAAAATAAAATATTCCAGTGAGGCTTCAATGAATAAACTAGAGAAAGAAAGATCAAGATAGTAACTAATTATAAAATTTAAACATCAATTAAAAACAAAATTAAAGGTTTTCGTTTTATGAAAAGAAAGTCAGATAACAAGCCTGCAGAATTGTGTCCTATCTCCTTTCCTTCATTTCCTTTTTTTCATAGTGAAATAAAAGTGGGTCTTGTCTATCTCAGGGTATGTGTGTAAAAGTCACCGCTTGAGGGAAGGCTGTGTACTCAATAGGTAAAGCAGGAGCTTGGAGACCTTGCCTTTTCTTTAATGCCCTGTGCTGTTTTGTTCAATCAAAACATTTTTGCTTTAACCCAGTCCCAATATAGCCTTGTGGCTATTGTTTTCCTATTTGAACTTCAGAATCAGTACATATTGCTTCTTTACCTTTGCAAAACTCAACAACTGTGAAAACGTAACATTTTCTTTAAGAGATCTGAGAACATGCCTGTAAAATATTTAGATTTTTACTTAGGTATATGCAGTGGGTTAAATGGTATTCCCCCCAAATTCATGTCCAGACTTTACAATATAACCTTATTTGGAAACAGTCTTTGCAGTTGTAATTGGTTAACAATCTTGAGATAAGGTAATATTGGATAAGAGTGGGCTCTAAATCCAATGAGAGGTGTCCTTATAAGGAGAGGATACACAGAAATGCACAGAGGAGACTGTGAAGACGGAGACAGAGATTGGAATGATGCAGTGACAAGCCAAAGCACACCAAGGATTGCCGGGAGTTACCAGGAGCTGGAAGAGGCAAGTGAGGATTCTTAGAGCTTTCAGAGGGAGCATAACCCTATTGACACCTTGATTTTGGGCTTCTGACCTCAAAAATTGTGAGAGAAAAAAAATTTCTGTTGTTTTAAGCCACCAACTTTGCGGTAATTTTTATATAGCAGCCCTAGGAAACTAATATTGTGTAGTAGATAATTCTCAGCCCCACCTTAATCTTAGAAAGCAGAGAGATACCAGAGATTTGGTGGGGGAAAGGTCCTTCCATCTATGAACTTTCCCTCCACTGGTCACAACAATATAATCTTCTTGTTCTTCTCCTTCTGTTGGTAGCCAATCTATGGATGACTGTCCCCTGGGGAATTGAGAAGTCCTTGCAGACCATCCCTGAAGCCATTTTGAATGACATAGTATTATGAGAACCAAATAAATGGGTTTCCTCAAGTTTTGCTCAACAGTTTCCAAAGATGTATAGAGGCTATAGTCATGACCACTGTGTATAGTAGGGTAGGTTGTGTACTGCACAACTCCTAAAGTAGCATTCATATCAATGTTAACATGCAGAAAAGTCAAACAGTGCACAGTGTGAGCAGACATATGGCTGCTTGATTCACAAAATACAACTTCATCTAAAAGCATTATTGAGTAAATGGCAGCTGTTTGTGCTTATGTATTTCTCTCCATCATTGGATTTTAAAATTAGAACTACTATCCTGTAAGTGGCTATGACTTTCTTAAAAAGATGTCATTACATTTAAAAAAAAGTGTTAATTTTGCTGCACTAGTTAAGTCCATTGCCTGAGAACCTCTTTGATCTTTCCCTCTCATTTGTCACCCATACCAATCAGTTCCTAAACAATTCCCATTTCTTTTTCATAATATTTCTTAAATGCTATCTGCCTCTGCCTAACAACCACTTTACTCCAGGTGGTCAGGACCTCTGGCTAGGATGACTATAACCAGATTCCGATAACATTTTCTTTCCCATTTTTTTTGACTTCTATTAATTTGTGAAACAGTTGCAGATTAATCTTTGCAAAGATAATTTTTTATTATGCTGATCCCCTGGTCAGGAAATTTCACTGACTTCTTTTTACTTGTACAATTAAATCCAAGTTTCTCAGCCTTTCCTTCAAGCCTGAGTTTATTTATTCTATCTGATCTCTTTTCTCACCACTTCCTATCACTGTCTTTTTAAGGTTTGTAAATTGAGTTCATAATAATATAAATAGCTGGAGTGAAATTCTGATTTCTCTCTATTGCTTCCTTCTTCTATCTTTTGGCCTGTCGCCACTTCAAAGGAAGTTCTGGAAGGAGAACATACATGAGGCATGTAGAGGAAAAAGATATGGCTCAAAATTATGTTTTAACTTAGAGACCCTGTTTTATAAAGGTACTTGGAAAGAAAGAAAACTAAATATAATGTAAAAATTGTAAGTAATTATTCGTTGTCAGAGCTGGTAACTATTAAATAAACAAAAAATTGATGAGTTATCTATTTATTAGTTATCATTTATTATTGTAT
Organism: Pteropus alecto; assembly: GCF_000325575.1. NCBI lineage: Eukaryota > Metazoa > Chordata > Mammalia > Chiroptera > Pteropodidae > Pteropus > Pteropus alecto. Next base: position 8,248,719 of record NW_006434897.1, on the reverse strand, counting down.
TTGATCTCAGAAATATACAGGTTACAAAGCAGGTAATTAAAATTAGATTTCAAGAAACTTTCAATCCATATTGCTAATGCATGTATCTTAAATTTAAGAATCTATTTTTACAATGTTAAAAACATAATTTCTCATGTAATCATATTTTTGAAAGACTTATACAGCATTATTGTCACTTCTCAATAATTACTATGCTAGCAAGTAAAATTTCTATCTTTTCCTTTTAAGTCTCATATAAAATACATTTGCACATATAAATTGGTAGCAGCCCTTCTGAGGCTCGTTAAATATTAAAGTCCTGTTGATAATATCTCCTATTTGCTACATTAATAGGTTTATTATATATGAAATATTCATAGCAGATATCATTCATTACTCAATATATGAAACTTGAAATTTAAAAAATTGTTAAAATCAGAAACTAACACATTATTTGCAGTTAAGAAATTTTCTCTAGGCATATACTGTGTGTCAGTCACCTATCTGTGCAGGTCCAAAAACACATTTTAAAAGCATAGGAGGTAGGAAGATTCTATGTAGTACCTGGACTTACTCTGGCAAAACAGAAATTCCTAAGGTTTTATAATGGAAGGAAATAATGAAGAGGTAGCTCATGAAGTAGGGAAGGCACTGCTAAGATCTGTTCAAATGTTCAATACCTGAAGGCGAAAAGAGCTGATTATTAGGTGCAATGACGGTCTGGAATGCTATTATCTTACATTTCCCAGCAACCACAATAATGATCACCATAGCAGTCATTTCTTTCCTGAAAGCTTTTGACTCAGGCAATTGGAGAATTTGTTTTCCATGGTAATATTTCCAATGGTGTAATTAAAATATCAAATAAGATTTCATCAAATTAGCTTTTCAGACAGTTTTATAGAATCTCATCTGTCCTTAAAGAGTAGTGTACCTGAATAATCATTTTAATACTGTCTTAATATAATTACTGAAAAATAATAACCGTACTTGGCTGCAGCAAACCACATTTATTAATTGGATCTGCAATGCCACTGACATTGGCAGAATAGGAAAAAAAACATCTCTATTTAGGATGTTTTTTTTTTTTTTCTCCCTTAGTGTTTATCCACTTGGAGCTGAAAAAGCATAAAGGCCAAATGGGAATCTGACAGTTATTCAGCAAGAAGATGTCAACAAATCAGGACATTTTTTTAATCTAGAAAACTGCTCAGAAACAGATGTTAGATATAAAAGAAAAAAAATAAAGGTTAGAAAAAGTATGAAATGAGTTTGGACATCAAATAATTGACATGTACACCTATATACATGGTTTTACTCCTTGTGAAAATGTCAAGAATGCCATCATTTATTATTGGCTACTTGTTAACAGCTCAGGGTAATCTATCATAGTAGCAGAGATGAAAAGTACTCAACCTAGACTTGAGAGGTGGGAATAATGGCTAGCAAAGTGGTGTTATAAGAATGGTGAGAAGAAATTAACTGTGGAGTGAAGAGTGGTTAACAGAAGGATAAGAAATCCTCCCTTGCAAACTATATAAGTCCCCAGTCAATCTGAAACAATATTCTCATATATTCTCTGGCCTGTGTGGCACCTAAAATGGGGTCACTGAAGGCCCATAAGAAAAAAATTACCAATTTCATCTACTATTTTGTAATTGTTATATTTGTTGTATGGTGTGAGTAAATCTTTTGAGTTAGGCATGCATCCATTGCAGGACATTTGGTTCTGTCCAAAACATCTACAAGGACCATTGGTCCATGCTGACAAGTCCTTGAAATTTGGTCTGTTCAGAACATCCATGATCATATTGGGTTCACGTCAGATGGTCTTTGATATTTGGTCCTCTCAAAACATCCATGCTTGCTTAGAAAATGTATCAGGGTTCAAACAGCCCAGAATATTTATTTATACTTTTGCTTTACACGATTAATACACAAAGAATACTATCACATTTTATTGGTCCAATAATTGTGTTGTGGCTGTGTCACCAATAACAATCCTTCTTGTCTCTGTAGTCTAGCTGGTAATGTCTTTGGAGTTAAGAAGATAGGTTGGGGTTCGAAACTTGGAAAAGAACAGAATTTATATTAACTATGCAGAACAAATGTCTCCATGGATCTTTTGGACAGGACTGAATATCAAGAACCTTTTGGCATGGACCAAATGCCTCCATGGAGATTTTGAGAGGACCAAATGCCCACTAATCCATGCATCTGCTCACACAGCCCTAAACCATATAAAATCAATACTAATTTTATAATTTTATAATAAAAGTATAAGAACAACAATAGCAAACAGTTTTTAATCTTTAACTCTAAATTGGATGTGATATAGTTATTGAGCATCTTACCAGTCGATTCTATTAAATATTACCATCTTTTTACAATAGCATTTTCTAAGTGATAGTGTTGCTTGCTTGGACTTGTAGGTTTATGGAACTGGGTCTGACCCTCTTTCACAGAAGGCCAGATTTATATGTCAGTTAAGCAAGCAGATAAGCCACAGGTTAAATCACATGAGGTGGTAACCTGGAGTTCTAGGTAACCAGAGCAAGTACACATGGAGTCAGAATATTGAGAATAAAAACCAGGAAAACAAAATTTGTTATCATTTTCAACGAGGTAATCCCAGATGGGGAATGGCAGACAGGCCTAGGAGATAGAAGTTCAAAGCCACTGGTGTAGAAGTTTTTTGTTTTTTGTTTTTTGTTTTTTGTTTCTAAGGCGAGGCAAACTTTGATTGACCTCACAGATTGCAAGGACCTTGTCAGCTTACAATACCATATTTTCTATTTTTTACACCTACAGCACCTGGTCTTCCTAGGTGGTCTCCCATCCAAGTACTAACCAGGCCCAAGTCTCCTTAGCTTCCGAGATCAGATGGGATCGGGCTTGTTCAGGGTGGCATGGCCACAGACAAACCAGTGGTGTAGAGACTGCTCATGGAATGGCACTGATATTCTAGAAGACTTTATTTTCTTATTTTATTTTTAAATTATTCTTAATATTATAGAAAATATGCACATGGTTAAAAATTTAAGAAATACATGAAGGTATAAAATGAAATGTAAAATCTCTCATCCCACTGACTCCTATAACCAGTTTCTTATGCATCTTCCATAAATTTTCTGCTCATAGGCTAGTACACAGTTTCTACTTTTAGAATTACTGTATTTATTATAAAGTTGTATTAAAATATAAAGGGATGTAATATTTTAAAAAATGAGAGTGCCTCAATGTAAATCTACAAAATAAGCAAAGTTCTAAAAATCAAGCATCCAAGAAAAAATAACCCTTCAATAGTAATCAAATTTTATTATGTTTAGTGACAATTATAGAGAACAAATCGGTTAATTGGACCAGATATAAAAAAAATAAATATCCTTAGAGCAAACACATATGTGCCTTTTAAATTCTTTTACATAACAATAGAATTATACTATAAGCTGCTTTTGTACTTAGTTTTTTATTTTTTTAAATTAAAATTTTTTTTGGAGATATTTTCATATCAGCCTATATAGATTTAACTTAAACTTTTGATTAAGGCGCAGTTTTTATCACATGGATTTGCTGTAATTTATATAACTAGTTCAACGTTAGTGAATGCTGAGCAAAATCTTGAGTTTTTACTACTTCAAAATATGCAGCAGGAAGAATTTTATATATTTTTGCACATTTGTGTAACTATATCTGTATGTTAAGTTACTTTTAAATGTAATTATTGCATCAATGTAAAAATTTTAATAAGTATTGACAATTGTCATTCAAAGAAATTATACCAATTTAGATCCATTAAAAGCAGAAGAAAGTGCCTGTTTTCTCAGAGATTTACCATCACTGGATGTTTCAACTTTTTAATCTTGGCTAACGTCTTTGGTGAAAAAAGTGGTATATCAATTTTTTAAAAGTCTTTTGAATTAATTACAAGTGAAGTTGATTATTTTTTCATAAGATTCTTAGCTATTTTTACTCCCCCCCCTTTTTTTTTTCTGTTAACATGAGATAGATTATTAGTCTTCTCTAAAAACCTTCCTGTGGTTTTCCATTTTATCCAAAGTAAAATTCGAAGTTCTACAAGATCCCGAAAGATCTGGCTCCTGGCTCCCTCTCTGACCTCACCTACTAACCTCTGTCTCTCTCACTCTGCTCTAAGTACTGTGGCTTTCTCACTCTTCCTCAAGCATGCCAGACATTCTTATTACGTTTCAGAGCCTTTGCTCTTGCTATTCACTCTGCCTGGAATTCTCTTCCCTCTCACTCACTGCTGCTCTAGTGGCATCTTTTCAGAGCTCTTACCTTACCACCCTACTGAGAGTAACATGTCTCCCTCTGTTCTCTCTCTCCCCACCCAACTTTACAACACTTTATCTGGCACATCATCTGTGGTTGTGGACAAGTGGCATTAGACAATGTCTATAAACCATTTTGGTTATTACAACTGGGGAGGAGGAGCTGCTACTATCACCAACTACCGGGTCGATTCTAGAGATGCTGTTAAACACTCTACAATGTATAGGACAGCCCCCAATGCAAAGAACTACCTGGTCCAAAATGTCAATACTGCAGAGGTTGAGAAATTCTGCTATATATTTTTGTTGGATTATTGTCTGTAAATCCCCTACTAACAGGGATTATATTAAAACCATTTAATAGCTGAATGGAGCATGGGTACTGGCTAGATTTGGCACAAGTCATAAGCAACTAGTATTGCCATACAAGGGTTTACCAGCTGATTATCAGGCCTGCCTACTAGAAACAAGACCCATGATAGAGACTTTGTTTTGTGCCTACAACATTTCTTTGTTAAATAAAATATTTTAAATTGATTGCAAATCTATACCCTACGTAAATTTTTGTCTATTCTGTTGCCTTTTTTCTTGTTGGTTAGCAAGTGTTAATTTTGTATTAAAGAAATTAGAACTTTATTGTCATATGTTGCAAATCGTTTTTTCTTCAGTTGGACAATACACATATTTTGTCTTTATTTGTAGAATTTGTTTTTGTTTTGCAGGAGTTCTTAGTGTCTCAGGATCTTTCTCAGTTTGCCAGGTCCTTACTGTTTATCTAAACATTTTGAGATTTGTAAAACAGGCTGTTATAAATCTACATATTGTTTTTTCTTTTTAAAAATCTTTCCTAGTAAATGAAATCCTACTATTGTTTTTTCTTTTTAAAAATCTTTCCTAGTAAACGAAATGCTACCCTAGAGGTTACTGAGTGAAATAAGTCAGACAGAGAAAGATAAATACCATATGATTTCACTCACATGTGGAATCTAAGAAACAAAAAGAACAAACTAATCGAAAGCAGACTCATAAATATAGAGGACAATCAGGGGATGGTCAGAGGGGAGGGGTGCTGGAGGGCTGGGAGAATAGGGTGAAGGGATAAAGAAGTACAAATTAGTAGTTGATAGATGGTCACAGGGATGGGGAGCATGGCATTGGGAATGCGGTTAGCATTAATATAACGGCTAGGTGGAGAGCCAGAGGAGAGAAAGAGCAATTAGGGGATTGTTTTATAACCTTTACAAATGTCTAATCAATGTACTGTATACTTGAAACTAATAATAAAATAAAATTTAAAAGAATAAAAAATGAAAACGAAGAAATCTTTCTGAGTATTCTGAATTTTGTGGGTATTTAAGAAATACAGTTATTGACCATATTTTTCTGCTCAATTATTCTATTATGTAGGAAAAAATATAACTTTGATCTAAGTTTCATGATACATGTAGCTTATACTCAGAAACATGGGTGTACAGAAAATTTCTACAAAGTTAAGTCTCAAAAAGCAAGTTGTTCAGATCCTGCTTCGTTTTTTCCCAAGTGGCTCCTTCATCAGTGTGCAAATCTTTACCCCAGAGGCAAGCTCTGTATATCAAGAAGTCTGGAGGAAAGACACCTGGTTATCAGACTAACCCCCAAGAGGACATGTATCTGAATATATAACATAACTAATAGTAAAACAGAGATCTCCAAGAAGACTGGCTACAGGTAATTAAACCGAGAAAGGCTGCCAGCTCTCACTCTAAGTTCTAAGTTCGGCCTCACCTGGAACTATTACACATACAGGCAATTGAAAACAAAAGCAGACCAGAAGGAGGTATGAGTTTTTTGAGAGACAAAAAGAAAATTGTGGAGGCAATTGCCTAAAACTCTTCCTGGTACATTCAATTTGTCTTTTATGGTGTGTGTGTGGATCAGTCAGGTATAAAAAACTAGACACAGAAGGGCCACTATGCAAATATAATGAGTCTAGTATGCAAGCTGTTAAAACAGTCCACAGTCCACATAAGCTCTGTTATGATTAGAATACAAGTGCCACCTCTCTTCAACATTAACAGAATTATATTCTATCCCCAAATATTGCTTTAGGCATCCCATTTACCAACACATTTGGACATCAGATAGGCATAAATTAAAGTACATAATTTACAGTGCATAAAAATCACAGAAATGCTTATTGATTCCAAAATTAGGATTATATGTTTTAGCTGGTGCAGTCTTTTATCAATAAATCTTAATTGAATTTTCAAGTTAGATCCTGTAGTGAAAATGTGCTTTAGTTATAGTTTTTTTTTTTAGATTTCCAGAAACACTGAATCCAAACATGGTGAATGTTCTCTGACTAAATATAACTGGATCCCTTTGCAAAAGATGAATCAATTCTCTTAATTTGTTCAAATGAAAATCATTAACATTCTTGGTCAAGGTTTTCAACTTCTCTTTAAAAGTAATTAGTTTTTCTTGTAAACTACATCCCAATCAGTAGAATATTACAGAATGTTAATCTTATTCTTTTAAATGCAGCCTCAAATTTCAGCACTATTTTCAGTCAAACACAAATTAAACCCTTGCCTCTGGGATAAACAAAAATATGACTTGATATATTAAAAAGACCGTTCCCTTTAGATAATTTTGCCAGGATTTTTGTGGAAAATAATGTATACCAGATACATTAATGGCACAGAAAGTCATGGGAATGATCTCAAAATCAAAAAAAATAAAATTCAGTATTTTAGCACTTTAATTTGAAGAAAACAATGGTGGAGGCCTTCCCTTTGGAATTTTAGTTTTAAATACTTATTTGTATCTAAAATGTTCAAAGTCAATGTGTAACAATTTTCCTGAGATTGGGCTTCCATTAATAGGTCTGTTTTCATTGGGTTCCCTCAAAAGCCAATCCTGAAACAAGAGCCTGGGTGCAGATAATGCACTTGGGAGATGTTCTTAGCAGGCAAATTGAGGATGCCAAATTGTGTGACAATATATATTCCTTAGTAACAACACCAACACTCTGAGGTGAATATATCACTCATCACCCTTAATTTCAAGCAACTGAAGCCATTTCTCTTTAGCTGATTAAGCAGAAAAGAGAGTTTATTAAAAGGATATTGGTTGGCTCAGAGAATTGTTGGGAGGCCTGGAAAACTAAATTTGAAGTTAAGCTCCTAGGAACAATTCTGAAAACCACATGGCACAATTGGCCCAAAGAGAAAACTGCGGCTTCTGTTGCTCTTATAGAACATTAGAGAAGGTGTTGCTAACTCCCAACTCCCACTTAGGCCACTTCTGTGCCAGAAACTGGACCCTAAAACCACTGAGAAACTGCATACACTGTTGCTGCTACCACTGAAAGCAGCAGCACTGCTAACTCCCATGCCAGCAAAAGTGGATTCTGACTGGAGCTTCCTTCCTCTTGTTGCTCACTTCCTGATCAAATTTGGGTGTGTATGAGTCTAATTGGAGATGTCAAAGCTGCCTCATATCCCTAGGCGCAGCTGCATGAGAGGCTGTGATTTCTACCTTGTGGAAACAGGACTCTTGAAACTGGGAATATTCCAGTGTAGTAAAGGTGTTTTCAAAATGTGCTGGGTAATCAGAAGACTTGAAAAATATCCATGTCCAATATTGTAAGCAACTTTATTTTACTTGTGAGGAACTGAAAATCTGGGAATTTTATTACATGTCTAATGTTACACAGCCAGAAAGGGTAGAGTCAGGCACTATAAATCCACGTTTTTCTGACTCTAAATCCCATGCCCTTATTCCCTGCTATTTTAATCCAAACCAAAAATATATAAACAAGTACACACTAGAATTTTTAAATAAAAATAGTCCTGCTGCTGTTAACAAAGAGTGTTGACACTGAGGTTCAAATGGTAATATGTAGTGCGCATCTATTTTTTTTCTTGTCATCCCTTCTCTTTTTTCTGATAATGGCAACACTTCGTTTGGGTAGCCATTCCTCTCCTATGACTCTGGAAAAACCATTGTTACAACATGCTCATTCTATCCCTCAGAAGGAGTGGGCACGCCCATTTGGCTGACCAATTCGCAACATCCCTTTGGCCATGGTAATAGGCTTAGAGATGGGCTTGTAACCCAAGCTGGGCCAATAAGAGTTCTTTCTAGGACTTTTCTGCGAGAGTTGGTGAACAAGGCACCTTTTGTGCTTGGCTGAATAATGACCCCCTAAAGATGTTGATCTAAATCTAAATCTCCAGAACCTGTGAATATGTTACACAGTAAAAGAGATTTTGCAGATATTACTAAGTGAAGATTTTGTGATAGTATGCTGGATTATCTGGATATTTCATTTTGCGTCGATCTGTTGCAAACAAAAGAGTCATTATAAGAGAAAAGGCAGGAGATTAGAGTGAGTAGAAGGCAAAATGACCTCGGAAGCAGAGCTTGGCATGATGTGCTATAAGCCAAGGAATGTTGGCAGCCTCTAGAAGCTGGAGGAGGCAAGTGCATTGTGCATTTGTCCGGTTCTCCAGAGAAACAGAAAAAAATACATAAAGAGAATTATTATAAGGAATTATCTCATACGGTTATGAAGGCTGAGAAATCACAAGACCTTCAGTTGGCAAGCTGGAGAGACCCGGGGTACGGATGGTGTAAGTTCTAGTTTGAGTTCAAGTTTGAAGGCAAAAGACTATGTCCACCTCAAAGACAGGCAAAGAGAGTGAAGTTTTCCTTACTTTATCCTTCTATTCGATTCAAACCTTCAAAGTAGTGCATGAGGCCCACTCTCACTGTATAATGTGCTTTACTCAATCCACAGATTCATATGTTAATCTCATCCAGAAACACCCATCCAGACACACCTAGAATAATGTTTAATCAAATATTTGGGCACCTTGTGGCCCAGTCACGCTGATACATAAAACTAACCATCATAGCAAGAAGCAGATTATCTCATGGAACCTCCAGAAAGGATTAAGGAATTAGCCCTGCCCACACCTTGATTTTAGCCCTGAAAGACATATTTTGGACTTCTGACTTCCAGACCTTTAACAGAATAAATTTGTGTTGTTTTAAGTCTTTAAGGTTGTGGTAATTTGTTAAAGCACCAACAAGAAAACTAATACACCTTTTTTCCCCCTCAGAGAGATGAGAGATGAAAGAGGCACAGAGAGATCAGTGAAGATGATAAAGGTGATGATTGTGATGATGCAGTTTGAAACCCTTGATTTGTTTGTGTCTAAGCCCACATCATACCTGTGCATCGTAGTTACTTGGCCAACGCATTTGTTTAGAGTACCAAATAATTTGTATTGTATTTCTACCACCTACAACTCAGTCTTAAGAATACAATGCAGCTATCTCATGTTCAAAATTTCCAATCTATAAAATGTAAGCAAAATGAAAGTCTAGAGTAAACAAGTCTCTTCTTTTCCATGCACACAGGTAAAGAAAAAATGTTTTCTGAATGCATTAGTACACATTAACTAAGCACATTCAGATGGAGACAGTATTGGAGATAAGAAAATAAAAGTCCAAAAAAATCTCTAAAGATAAAAGGAACTGAAGTCAATGGTTCAGTTAGTCAGCACTGAATATAAACTTGCTTATCAACTTTGGACAAAAGAACAAGCATTTAGCCTTTGAATCATTAAATTTCATTGTTTTTAAGAGTAAAGTTGTCATCTTGTCCAAATACAAATTTTGTTCTTAGTTTTCATGAATTAATTCCCCAGAAATATTCTAGTCATGTGGAATTTAAAAAAGAGAAGTACTTACATCTTTTGGCAGTATGATCGATTGTGGCCCATCACCTGCTAAAATATAGCATACACTTTTACATAAGTCATTTCAGATAATATAACTTTACCCTAGTTTGGAAGGCATATATATTACTTCAATAACATGTGCAAAGACATTTAAATGAGGAACATAGCCATTCACATATTTTGACAAAAAGATGGTCATTCTATTTGGGAAGTTCATCTTTATTTTCATTTTCAAATATATATATATTTTTAGTTATACAGCACCTGGTATTCCTAGGTGGTCTCCTGTCTAAGTACTAACCAGGCTCTGCTTAGCTTCCAAGATCAGACGAGATCGGGCACGTTCAGGATGGCATGGCCATAGACTTATTTTCATTTTCAAAAGGTAACATTCAAAGTTGAATCAGTTTTGAAGATAAAAGGGGTGAAAAATGTTGCAACTAGATTTTCCCTGGCATTAGACATAGGTAGAAGGTGTTTTAAATTTGAGTCCAATAGTGGTTTGGATGTTCATACCAATTTTACCTTTGTGTAATTTAATTGGTCTGGAGTTATATACCTTTTCATATAATTATACTTTGTTATATGCCTGACAGTGTGCTAAGCACTTTACAAACATTATTTCATTTCATTCTCATAGCAACCCAGTGGAGTAGGTACTACTGTTATTTCCATTTTATCAATAAGAAAACTGAGGCTTTGAGAAATTAAGCATCTTTCCCAATGTCACACAACTAGTAAGTGGAAAAGCCAGGATACAAATTTGGTGGTCAGATTCTATAACCTGTAATCATACTTCAGAGCCTACTTTCTAAACCAGTAATAACCAGATCAACTCCAGCTTCAAATTATATATGCTGCCTTTGTTTCATTTATACCCTTCCAGTTTTTGTGCTATTTATGTCCCAGATATGTAAATCTTTATTAAAACGTATGACTAACAACTTCCCTATGGACTTTCCAAAACATTAGTTTTGTTAACTTAGAACGATATGAGGAAAGATTATAAAGAATCTAACACTTGGAAGAAATGATTTTTCAAGGAATAATTGACAACAAAAGGACTGGAAATTTGTTTGGTGGTATCTATTACCATATGACTCAGCAATTTCATTCATCAAGTACATATACAAAAATGGTCATAACAGCTTTATTCATAATCTCAGTAATCTGAAAACAATCCAAATCTACATCAATATGATAATAAATAAACTAACTGTGGCATATTCACACAATGCAACATTATTTAGAAAACTGCTACAGGCAACAAAATGAATGACTCTCACAAACACAGTATTGTGCAAGGGAAATCAGGCAAAATACCAGTACACATATTATAAGTCCATTTATATAAAAATCAGAAGCAGGCAAAATAATTTATGGTATAAAGGTCAGGACAGTATTATCTTCAGGGAAATACAGATTAGGAGAGGCATAATGGAGCCTCCTATAGTGCTGGGAATGCTTCTAGAGTGCTGGATCTGGGATGTGGTTACATAAGTATATGAATATATAAAAATTCATTTACCTGTAATGAAAGACACTTAAAGAAAAAAACAAAAATTGAAAGAATTAACCAATAGTAAGTGTGCATTAAAAGAAATAAAAAAGAAGTCTAAAACAAATGATCTTAGCAAGGAAATTCAGGAAGCAGTAAATAGAAACAGAAAGGGTCAAATGTGGGTTAATATTAAGTGTATAAAACAATAATAGTAATGTCAAATGACATTTATAATATTTATAACTAAAATACTTGATAGCAATAGCACAGAAGGAGGGTAGGAGCAGTTAACAGAGTGAAAGTTTTCTAAAGTCCTTGCACCATCTGGTGATTTGCAAAAGTATTAATTTATAGTAGACTCTAATAAGTTAAGGAGGTATGCCATAATCTCTAGAGAAGTGCCATCTAACAGAAATATAATGCTAGCCACAAATGAGAACCAGATAAGTAATTTTTAAATTTCTAGCAGTTATATTTTTAAGAAGGAAGAACAAGTGAAATAATTTTAATACTATATTTTCTAACATAATACTTCAAGATTTTATGAATCAATAAAAAGTAAATTAGGTTTTAAAAAATCATATCAAGTCTTCAAAATCTGGTGAGTAATTTACCCCTATAGCACATCTCAATTTGAACTAGTCCCATTTCAAATACTCACTTGGGGTTACTAGCTAACATATCAGACAGCCCAGCTCTAGAGCAGTGGTTCTCAGGAGAGAGATTCTGCCCCACAGGGGAGATCTGACGATGTCTGAAGACATTTTTGGTTGTCACGACTGTGGGAGGGAAAGGGTACTATTGGTATCTAGTGGGAAGAAGCCACGGATGCTACTAAACGTCCTATAATACACACAGAACAGCCTCATAAAGAATTATTTGATCCAAAATGTCAGTCGTAACATGGCTGAAAAATCCTGCTCTAGACTAATTCATAAAATAATAGTTTAAAAGTGTATAACTAATAAGCTATTGATGGGGAGGAAGAGAATGAACAACAACAACAAAAATACTTGACTAATTCAAAAGAGCAAAAGAATAGAAAGAAACAAGAAGACTAGAGAAAAGATGAGACAAGTGAAAAGCAAATATTATTAGTAAAATTACATTAAATGTAAATGGATTAGTATTCTAATTAAAGACTAGATTATCAGATGGGGGCAAAGTCCCTACCTATACATAGTGAAGGAAACATGTTCAAAATATGGTTGCAGAAAAGTTGAAGGTAAAATGGTTAAAAGTCTAAACCACACAAACTCTAATCAAAATAAAACTGGCATAGTTATACTAATAGCAAAATAGATTTTAATGCAAGATATATTACCAGAAGCAAAGAAAGATATTTCATAATGATACAATGGTCTTCCATCAGAGTGATGGAAGTGATTGATTAAAAATGCTAGATGACCAATTATTTCACTGATATAAATCTTTCAATGTCTCCCCATTGACCTTGGATAAATCTCAAACTACAATTATGGCAAATAAGGTCTTCTATTAATCATCTGCTTTACCCTGTCATTTCTTTCCTCAAAATTCATATTGAAGAGCATGAAATTACTCAAAATTTTTATATTCTGTGCTTTTGCTCAATTAGTCCCTCTGCCTAGAATTTTTTTCTTTATGGAAACCATCTGAAAAAGTTCTATGTATCTTGCAAAGCTGTATTTTGCTATATGCTACCTAAAGCTTTTCTGACTGACCTCTACATATAATCCTTCCCTCCTCTGTGTACCTCTGTACCTCATGAGCACTTAAAAAAATTATTTCTTGTACTATTCTGCCTTTTCCAGTAGCCAGAAGGAAGGTATTAGGTGCTCATTAACTTTTACTGGACTTAATTTGTATTGGTAAATGCAGTAGCCTTGGAGAGATACTTCCTATATAATTATCTAAAATTTTGTGTTTTGTATTTCATCAATTAATGTAGTTCTTTTAAATTCAGCTAAGATAACTTGTAAATTGTTCGTATAATTATTTTAGTTTTAAAACTAAAATTTCATAATTCTCTTTTCATTTTATTAATTTTATATTTACGAATGGAATCACGTGAACAGTTAACACAGCTACTTCTGCCAATACAATATCTGATAAAAGGTATCTATTTACATTGCTCTTCTGTTACAGATTGTTTGATTCTTTCTCATGGCATTGTTAGTTTTCTAGACTGACCCAGTCAAACAGTAACGAGTAAACAATTAACTTAAAAACTTGCATTTTTACATATTTATAAAACGTTTGAATCCATACTTTTCTGAGAATTTATAGCAGAATTTTAGGAGTTATTTAATGTGGCACTCTCAACCAGAGTAATGTTAGGAAAAGCTTCGGTGACAAGGCTTTAATTTTGGATGTTATTCAAAACATATTCAGCTGATTCTACAATTCTTTTTTGCTAGACTCAGAAATTAAAATAGCCATAGCAACTACTTAGATGAATTGATTTATAACCAGGCTAATGATGTTTTCATAACTTAAAAATAAAGGAATTTCAGATTTGTTTTGTAGTAGACTAGTTAAGAATAAAAACTTTTGAGTCAAACTGACTGGATCTGAATTCAAGCTTTGCCACATCCTTGTTATATAATCTTAAGCAATTTCCTTAACTTCTGTAACACATGGTTTTTTTTTTAATTATTATTGGCAAAATGCAGATAATAATAGGTTATTTTGAGGTTTAAATGACTTAATACAGATATTTAGCATGGTTCCTGTTACATAGTAAATGCCCAATGGAAATGAGCTGATATAAAAGATGGAGCTAAGTAAAATCAATAAATTATACAGTTAATAAAAATGGCTATTTTACATCATCTACCATGTATCTAAGTACTTCTAATAAATACTACCATTTAGTGAGCACTATGCTAAATATTTTTATATATTATCTCATTTAAGTTTTACAATAACTTTGAGAGTTGACTATGATATCCTTATTTTATGGGTAAGTTAACTGAGACTCAGAGAGTATATGCCCAAAGTTATATATTCAGTGAGAATATTTCATCATGATCATTTGAAACAGACATTTTAATGTTAGATATTTTTGTGCAGCCTATAAAAACAAATTTTTAAACTTTCTGTTTTCCCCTACAAATAAAAACAGTTTTATTGTGCTCCTTTCCAATTAAAAAGGCACCACACACATTCAGAACAATTCAGGCTCACCCATAATTTCACCACTTATAGGTACTACTGTTAATACAGTTGGTGAACGTTAAGTGTAGATACTACTTCTTGCCTATCAAATATCCATTCTCTTTTTATTTCTTAATAACAGACCCAAATTTTAGTTTGGATCAAGCTAAAATATTCACCTCCTCAGACAAGCAGTGGACCTGTGAACCAGTTCTGGCCAAGTAGCTGCAAGCAAAAATCACTGGGTAGACACTGTCAGAAAGGTGGCCAACTTGTCTGGCAATCACCTTTTGTCTTTTTCCTTTTCTTTCCTTTTCCTGCATGGAGTGCAAACATGATAGGAGTACATTTTGTATTCAAAGGAAGAAAATCTCCTGCAGTCTGGCACAATGAAGCTTGAATCCCTCATGGCAGTATAGAGCTATTTTACTAGCTTTGGACTGCTTACTTTGGGAATTCTTCTAAGAAAAAGTTGATAAATGCATTTTAATCAATGTTTCTGTCACATGCAGCTCAATGAACCTTAACTGGTACACTATCATGGAATTCTTTTTCCTATTTAATTACATTGAAATTTAAAAGGTAATCTTATTATAACTTTATTAGGGTGCTTATTAAAGAAAGGCAATTTTATTACATAGTCATGTGCAAGTTAACAATGGTGATATGTTCTAAGAAATATGTTGTATGTTGGTGGGAATGTAAATTGGTGCAGCCACTATGGAAAATAGAACGAAGTTTCCTAAAAAAAATTAAGAATAAAGGTACCACATGACCCAGCAATCTTTTTTCTGGGTATCTACTTGAAAAATTTGAAAACATTTATCCATAAAAATATATATACTCCTATGTTCATCGCAGCATTATTTATAATAGCTAAGACATAGAAATAACCTAAGTGTATTTTGGTGGATGTTTGGATAAAGAAGATATGGTAGATATATGCAATGGAGTACTAGCCAGCCATAAAAACGATAAAATATTGCCATTATGACAACATGGATGAATTTGAGAGTATCATGCTAAGTGAAATAAGTTAGATGGAAAAGAATAAGAACCACGGGATTTCACTCACATTTGGGATATAAAACAAAAAGCAACAAATGAACAAACAAACCCATAGATACAGACAACAGAATAGTTGTTACCAGAGGGGCAGGGAGTGGAGAGAAGACGAAGAGGGTCAAGGGGGTCAAATATTTGGTGACTAGACTTTGGGTGGTGAGCACACAATGGAGTATACAAATGTTGTATTATAAAGTTGTACACCTGGAACATATATATTGTTATTAACCAATGTTACCCCCATAAATTTAATGAAAAAGAAATGTGTTGTTAGGAGATTTTGTTGTGCAGACATCACAGAGTGCACTTACACAAGCCTAGATAGTATAGCTTACTGTTGTCATTGTAAATGCTATACTTTTATATGACTGACAGCTCAGTAAGTTTGCGTACACCAGGATCACCACAAACATGTGAGTAATGTGTTGTGCTATTACATTATGATGGCTATGATGTCAACAGGCTATATAAAATTTTAGCTTCACCATAATCTTATGGGGTCACAGTCTATATGTCATCTGTCATTGACTAAAATGTCATTATGCAGCACATGACTGTAATTATAAAAGATACCTTATTATTAATTATAAATTTGCAACAAATGATATATATTTGTCATGCAGGGATATATCACTGGCTGCCTACACAACAACTATTTCTCCTAATTCTTTGTTTCAGAATTCTAATTTTGTTTGGACAACAGTGTTGTCCAGCACGAATCTGGCATAAACCCTGATTTGTGTATTTGTTTGTTGTAGCTAGTCATTTCCTTTCACCAGTAATTTGTGTGGAAATGGTAGCGTGAAGCTATTTTGACCAATGAAACCTCAGAGGAAGTCTATTGTAGACATCTGGGAAAGATTTATCAACCTGAAAAGACACATGTGAGAAGAAAATTTTTTTCTTCCATCATAGTTTCTTCTGCTTGAGATTCTATTGTATGTTTGCAGCTGTATCAGCCATCTTGCAAAAATAAGGGGAGATATCATTGACACTTGATGATGACACAGTACAGAGAATCTGTAATATCAATCAGATTTTCTTATAATATAAACCATAAATATATTTATGCTTTAAGCTACTGTTAATTATTTTTTATTTGTTGGCAAAAGCATTCTTAATGTCACATTTATTCAACAATCATTTATTGCACGTCTTTCATGTGTCAGGCACTATCTAATGCACGGGGATTTATCAGTGAGCAAAACAGATACTTTTGCCTTCATAGAGCTTACTTTCGAAGGGAGAGCCATATTAAGTAAATAAATTACGTGGTAAGTAAGTTATATTGTATATCTGAAAGCGATAAGGGCTATAGAGAATTTTC
The DNA here is from genome assembly GCF_000325575.1 of Pteropus alecto. Classification (NCBI taxonomy): domain Eukaryota; kingdom Metazoa; phylum Chordata; class Mammalia; order Chiroptera; family Pteropodidae; genus Pteropus; species Pteropus alecto. The sequence continues at coordinate 8,231,685 of NW_006434897.1, read as the reverse complement.
TTTTTTAGTCACGTTCATACATTTATAACAATAAAATGTTATTTTATTTTTAATTAAATTTATTTTATTGCTTTTCTGTATTATAGTTAGGGTACCATATTACCTCTGTTGGAGGCAAAATTATTTGTTTTCTGGTTATGCAATAAATGAAATATATTTCAGATGGTAAAGTGATCATTTCGAAGTATTTGTTCTAAAGAGAGGGTGTTGAGTCTGATAGGCTTAAGAACCACGGTTTAAAGGACCATTTTTCTTGTCTCCATCAAGAGTTATAATAGTCTTGGTATCCATTCTCGACTCAGGATTACTTTATCTTATGAAATTTGCCATCTATCTGGGAAGATAAAACAGATACATGGAACATTAGAGAACAGTCAGGCACTCATGCTAAGATACTGACCAATGCTTTCTCTGGTTTTGTTTTGTTTTTAATACCATGTAATATGAACAATAAATGTTAACAACCAAAATTTTAAAACTATCACAAGCATATAGAATATGCAAACGGGTTCTGGTCCAAGATGGTGACATAGGAAACTTTTGAATTCACCTCTTCCCACAAATACACCAAATTTACAGCTACACAGGAAGCATTTTCCTCCGAAAGATATCCAAAAATTGGCTGAGTGACTCCTACACATTGGACGAATGAGGAAATACCCACTTCAAAACTGGTTGGAAAGGCTGAGACACACTCTTGCTATCAACCCCACTACTGTCATAGTAACATACAATTGGGAAGAAGTCACGACTCCCAGTTTCTTCTCCCTGACTGAAGGGTTTAGACCCAATGTCTAGCACTTCAACTTTTAAAACTTCCACCTGAGGAATGCCTACCTCCACCCCCAATTTAGTTCTGAAAGCCTATGGAGCTTGCATCCACAAGACCCACGAGTCTACAGTAAACAAAATAGCAGTTCTTGGCGGAGGGGGCAAGTACTCACTGCAGCTGCCCCCCAGGGCTCCGTGTAGAAGGAGCAGACAGACACACCCAGCTCCTCTTTCTCTGGAATGAGGCCTATCTGCATACTTGAAACACTGCTGCCTGAAGGTTGGGCTTCTAATTCAGCATATGTGAAAATCTAAACTCACAATTCTTAATGATGTTACCGTGTTTTAAATATCAGTATTTTATGAATTTTACAGTAGCTTAGTGTCCTCTGCTGGCTTACTTCAAAGGTTATATTTGTGGTGATTTTGAGACATAACTACAAATACTTTGACAATCCTCTCATCGTGTGTCCTCCCCTTAAACTTTGGCAGGCTTTGCAGCTGTCTCAACAAAAAGAATGCAGTGGAAGTGATGGAATTTAACTTGCAAGGCTCTGACAGAAAAGACAATACATTCTCTCTCCTCTGTCTACTCATTTTGGAACCCTGTGTCACACATGAAGTACCCAAGATAAAATACCAAGTGATAGATTACAAAGATGTGCCTTAGAATCCCAGTTGTTTCAGCCCTTCAGCAGTTTTGGGTCTTCTCAAACCAATCACCAGATGTGTGAGTGAATGACCTTCAGATGATTATAGCCCCAGCCACCATATGACTGTAATCACCTGAGAAACCCAAGAACAAAGAACCAGTTGGCTGAGCCCAGCCAACATCCAGAACTATGAAAGATAATAACATAATTATTGATGTTCCAAGCTCCTACATTTGAAGGTAGTTTGTAATGCAGTGGTAAATATCTAGAACAGCATTTCTACATTTTAAAAATTATATATTTGTAACCATATCACAGTTAAGAGGTAGCTACAAAATGAGAAACTATAAATGTTACGTTTTTGAAAATAACGTAACCCAGAAAAGTGAGTCACCATAGCGTGGTGGTTAATAGCCTGTATTCTGGACCTGAATATAGCCTGGATTCAAGTCCCTGTGAAACCACTATAGAGTTATGTGGGGTTGGGCAAGTTACTTAACCTCACTATGACTCAGCTTCCCCACCAGTGAAATGCAGATAAACTAAGGGTATTAGCTACTTCAGGAGTTGTTTGAAAGGATGAATGCATTAACATGGTAAAGAGCTAAAAACAGTTGCTGTATATAGTTACTATATACAACAATATTCAATTTGCATTAACTATTATCATCCACAATGATTTTAGTCCCCACGTAGCTTACATAATGTATTTTTTAAATGTAACACGTTTCAAGTGTAAATGATAAAAATAACAGTAATCCTATTTCAAAAAGGTAGGAATTTAATTCCTGGTATAACTAAATGGCTTACAAACTAGTGCCTCTGGTCCAAATCTGGCCATCCATCTATTGTTGTTTTAATTAAGGTAAAATTCCCATAGCATAACATTCTACATTTTAACCATTTTAAAGCATGTGATTTAGGGCATTTAATGTGTTCACAATTTTGTACGATATCACTGCTAGGTCCAGAGTATTTTCATCACCCCTAAAGGAAACCCATTAAACAATTACTTCCTATTTTCCCCTTTCCCTAGACCCTGGAAACCACTACTATGCGTTCTGTATCTATGGGTGCCTATTTCGCACATTTAATATAAACAGAATCATACAAACTGTAGCCTTTTGTGTCTAGCTTCTTTTATTTAGCATATTTTCAATGCCATCTATGTTGTGGCATGTACCATTACTTCATTCCTTTTAATGGTGAAATCTGTTCTGTTGCCTAGACATATCTCATTTTAGCTTTCCATTAATGTGTTGATAGGCATTTAAGTTGTTTCCACAAGTAGCCTATTGTGAATGCTGCTGCTATGAACATTCTTGTAAAGCTTTGGTTTGAAAACTCATTTTTAATTTTGGGGGGTTATGTATATACTAGGTGTAGAATTCTAGGTTACATGGCTATACTATGTTTAAACATTTAAGGACTGTCAAACTATATTTCAAAGTGGTCTTATCATTATAATTCTCGCCAGCAATGTATAAGGTTTCCAATTTCTCCACATATTTGCCAAAACTCGTTTTATCTATTTTTAAATTGTAGCCATCTAGTAGTTGCGAAGAAATAGCTATTTATGGTTTTGACTTCTGTTTTGCAGATACCTAATGATATTAACATCCTATGTATATGCTTATTAACAACTTCTTTGGAGAAATGTGTGTTCAGAACCTTTATCCATTTTCTAATTGTGTTGTTTGTCTTTTTGTTAAGTAGTAGGAGTTTTTTATATATTCCAGATACAAATTCCTTATCAGATACATGATTTGCAAGTATATTCTCCAGTCTGTAGTTTGTCTTTTCACTTTCTTGATGGTATACTTTGTTGTACAAAGTTTATTTTTCATTTTAATGAGGTCAAATTATTTCTATTTATTTTATTGTGCTTTTGTGTCACATCCAAGAAACCACTGTCAAATCCAAGGTCAAGAAGAGTTACTCCCATGTTTTCTTCTAATAGTTTTATAGTTCTATCTCCTATATTTAGATTTTTGATTCATATCGAGTTAATTTTTATACATGATGTAAGAATCCAGCTTTATTCATTATGACTTGCTGAAGGCTCAGATGATGATGAGCGTTTTTTAGCAATAAAATATTTTAAAATTAATGTATGTGTATATTTTTAGACATGTTACTGTATACTTTGTACACTATTGTACAGTATAGTGCAAACATAACTTTTATGTGATCTGGGAAACTAAAAAGTTTGTGTGACTTGCTTTATTGCAGTATTTGCTTTGTCATGATGGTCTTGAACTAAACATGCAATATCCCTGAGGTATACCTGTATACAATGGAGAAAGGGTAGTCTCTTCAATAAATGGCATTGGGAAACTGGACCACTATTTTACACCATACACAAAAATTAACTCAAAATGGATTAAAGACTTGAATGTAAGATCCCAAACCATAAAACTTCTAGAATAAAACACAGGTGATAAATTCTTTGGCAACCGTCTTGACAATAATTTTTTGGATTTGACACCTAAATTAAAGGCGATATATGTAAAAATAAACAGATGGGACTACATCAAACTAAAAAGCTTCCGCACAGCAAAAAAACCAAAAAACAAAAAACAAAAAACCATCAACAAAATGATAAAACAACCTGTAGAGCAGGAGAAAATATTTGCAAACTTTTTATCTTTTAAAGGGTTAACATCCAAAGTATGTTAAAAAACTCATACAACTCAACAGGAAAAACAACAAACAAATAAAACCAATAACAATCTGATTTAAAAAAGGGGAGGAGATCCAAATAGATATTTTTCCAAAGAGACATAATAATGGCCAATAGGTACATGAAAAAATGCTCAACATCACTAATCATCAGGAAAATGAAAATCAAAACTACAATGAGATATCATCTCACATGTTATAATGCCCATATAAAAATGATGAGGAATAACAAGTGTTGATGAGGATGTGGAGAAAAGGGAATCTTGTGCACTGGTTTTTCTTCTTTTTTTTTTTTGCCTTCTAATCTAACATTCATCACCTGCGTGTGCTTCTCAGCACTCGCTGCCTCGTGTATCCCTTTCTCCCAAATGCTGAGCCCCTTTACACACACGTCGTTCTCCCTCTACTGCCCTTAGTCTCTGGTCCACACCGGTTCCATGTCTGAGGCTCTGAATTTGCTTTTGTTTGTTTGTTTGTTTGTTTGCTTGTCGGTGTCTTGCTCTCCTTTTCAAGTCCATTTGGGACAAAATCATTAGGTCCCTGTCCCTTGTAGTCTGATATGGTTCCCTTCCCTTGACGGGGTGGGAGACTGCTGGAAATGGCCAGTCACAAAATGTACAGATGAGTTTAGGAACTCCTAATTGGTACAGGCCTGCGATCCAGGCAGAACGCAGCTTCGAAATTCCCAGTGCTGGGAATTTGGTGCAACCACTATGAAAAACACTATAAAGGTTCCTCAAAAAATTAAAAATAGAACTCCATATGAGCCAGACAATGAGGAAGAAGATCTATAAGAAGCAGTGCCAGAAAACAAATTGCATTAGACAATCTGGCAGAAGGGTGCTGATATGGCATGGACCCTTTTATGACACAGGCACTGAAACTAAAGAAAACAATGGAAGAAAGATTGATACTGTATAGAAGCATTTTTAGAGAAATAAAAAAGTAAAAGTCAGACATAAACTAAGTGTATTACTGTAAAGTTTCACCAAGTGTGCCTGCCTCTCCTGCCTCTCCTTCAACCTTCTTCACCTTTTCCACCTCTTCCATCCCTGAGACAGCAAGGCGACCCCTCTTCTTCCTGCTCCTCAGCCAACTCAACATGAAGACAAGGATGCAGACTGTTCTGATGATCCACTTCCATTTAATGAATTGTAAATCATCATCATACTGTACAGTTAACATACTTATCTGTTGTGCATGTGCGTGTTTTCATGTGAAAATCTACTAACTGCATAGCAAGAACTGTATGAGACTTTTTTGTTATCATCATTATCATCATCATCACCTAAGTATTCATCTACATTTTGCTTTTTCCATTAGCCATCCAAATGCTCTGTTCATATAATGTGTTTACTTTTGTTACCGATCAAGGGCTTTCTGCCTGACGTGCAGAGAAATCAATATTATGACATAAGTTTTTGAGAAAAGGTTTTATATTTATGAGTCAACTGTTAAGGAGACAGGAGGCAAGGCTCAACTCTGTCTTCCTGATCCAGAGTTCAAGGTGGGTTTATGGAGTTTCAGCATCAGACCTTCCTGGACAGTGGACCTTTCTAAAAGGGTTCTGGTGTTCAGGTTCCAGTCACTTCCTGGTCCTTTGTTTCCACAGTGGTGAGCAGTTAAGGGTTCACAAGTGTTACTCTTGAGTGGTGTCAAAAGTGTTACTCGTAAATGGTGAATGGTGTATCCAAGGTTTAAACTTTGCTTCTGGGTCTTGTTAGAAAAAGGATAGGACCAGTCTGAGCTGGTTCTACAGCTACAAGTTCCCCCCTTTTTTTGTTCATTCCTCAATCTTGAGAAATAGGGGCGACAACTGTTCTAGCTACTTCCTTCTGAGAAGTGGACAAAGTAAGTATGGAAGAGTTCAAGAAAGCATAAAAAAGTAAAATGCTAGGACTATATAAGCAAATATCACAACCAGGAAAGTAAAATACATTTTAAAACTAAAACAATAGCAAGTCAGATAAGTTAGGTTTATATTGGTCCAGACTCTTGGGTGAAAGCAATCTACTTTTGAGATGTCTATGTCTTCTCTTCCTGGCCAGGTGGGGTCTCAGTCATCCTGTTTCTTTTGAAAAGTAACTAACTAGAAGGACTTCATAGGCTCCATGCCACTTAGGTTGTAGCTGATCCCCTCAGGGTATTGATTTTTCTAAGTCTTGAGGAGCAGATGAAGTAGTGAAGAAGGACCTGATACGAGGACTCCCGTATTATGGGCCTCATGGTGTTCCCAGCCTCACCTCTTCTTACTCTACAGCTTGTAACCACATACACACTTCATTTCTTTAATATAAATTTTTTTCCCCTCTGATTCAAGCTGGTTTTGCCCAGAAAACGGCACTGTGACTCACTTGCTCCACCCCCGCCACCCCCAATCTCTGCATGCTATTCTTTTAATCATTAACACATAGGACATAAGATTAACTGAGCTTCAAGTCTACAGTCATGAGGACAACAGGTTTTGGTCGGACTTTCTTCAATCAGACAACAGAGTGTTCCCAATCTAACTCAGGTTTAGAATGTCCCCTGCCTCAGAAAAATGTCTTGAAACTTGTGACTGTCCTAATGCTTGCTGATCACAATCTTTATGGCTTAGCATCCTTTACAGACGGCTCCCATCTTTGTTCTTGGGTGGCTGATGTCACAAGAAAAATTGCGTGGCCAAAAAGAATCCCGGAGGGCTCTGTGAAGCTGAACGAACCCTCCCTCAGAACCGTCATATAGACCCTGGAATAATGCCCCGATTTTCTCTTAAATACCCTAAGCCAGAATGAGAGAGCAAGACAGTTTTTGAAGATGTTAACCCACTGCCTTCTCAGAACACCAGTGCTCTGACAAATAAATGCTTATTCTAAATAGGCTAACTCCTGTGTCAGTCTATTGGTTGAGTGGCGCAGGAAGCACGAGCTCTGGACTTGTTTGCCATCCAGTTTCAGTAGCACCTAGGGACTGTACATATTTCATAGTACCTAATTATTTTTACAATGTGATCACTTTTAAGATTACAATAATATTTAGTCTTAAGAAAGGAAGGGTCTCTCGTATAACATTTCATAAGGGCTTTTTCAGGGCTACGACTACCCTAAGCAGAGCAACTGATAAGACCTTATCCCAAGTTAAGTTGGTTTCTTGACATATTTTAGCAATTGACTTTTTCAAGGTATGATTCATCTTTACAGTCTTTCCCTTGGGTACTTTATATATTTGTCTGCCAGAAAATTTAAAGTGAGGATTATATTTTGGTCTGAAGTTTCCTTAGTTTTACTAGTAATAAGTATGTCATCCACAAATTGCAGTAAGACTCTTTCATTTAGTCAAAGATCTCTTAAGGCTTCCCCAAAGATAGTGGAGGCATTTAAAAATTCTTGTGGGAGTACCATCCCACAATTTTGTTTAATGTTAGTCTCTAGATTGTACTATTCAAAGGCAAATGTCGTAGGACTCAGGACTTAGGGGTATGCAGTATAGGGGGTCCTTTAAGTTCAGAACTGTAAACCAGAAAAAATCTCCAGATAAAAGTTATCTTGGCTTTTAAACACTTTAAAAGCAATGTCAATGAATTGAGATATTGGTGTCCCAATCCTCCTAGTTTTTGTAGCTTTTTTCTTTATACCATTGGTAAGCCTCGAAAACTTTTTCAAGGAAGGTAAATAGGTTCTTCTTGAGCCCTTGGATCTTATTCAAACTCTTTGGTTTTAGGACCCCTTTGTGAAATCCCGCTATCAACCATTTTTATAATGGTTTAACTTTGCCTGGTCTCCTGGGTCACTGGGGTTCCATCCTGGTTCTGTTCCAGGGACAGCCTGTACCGCTGGGATTGTTTGGTTATAAGAGTCTTTCAGCTTCTAGGCGGGGCCTCTCTAACACCATCCTACATTCCTCCTGGGTGAGGAGGGTATTTGTGAGGGTTTGTATGTTAGCCCAGTTAGGATGATGAGTCAGGAAAATCATGACTTTCACCTCTATTTTTGATCTTTTCAGGATCATCTTGGTAGGATGATGTATTATTCTTCCAATTATATAAATTAGAAAAAAGAGAATACACATATATAAATCTTCTAGGATGACCTTGGTCACCTAGACCTGCAGGGACTTGTCTCAATGGATATTGTCCTACCTGATGCAGAGCCCCCAGGCTGAATTGAATACTGCGGTAAATAAGGGGAGACCATTCCTTTCTGACTGTCTGGCAAGGAAGGGTACAGGGCTGGACCTGTGGCCCTAGGAATATTGTTGGTGAAAGCCTTGGCATTACTTGTAGCAATTCCCATGTCATATGGCAGGGGAATCATGGGAAGAACTGAAGAAGGAGCTAGATGTAGTAAATCAAGATCATCATTTGGTTCTGGTTCAGGCAAGACAGTTTTTTTCTGAGGATCTTCCTTCTGAACAATAATTTTGGTTTAAGGACCCATTTTCGAGACATTTCTCCTGTGACTCCAACCGATATTGAGGCCAGGTGATGTTACAAGAGAAAACTATATTTCTCTTATTCATAAGCTCATAGCTAAATATTGGCCAATTTTGAAAAATATACCAAAGGACTGTAGTCAGGTATTCTATTAACATTGCTGATTTCGAAAGGTTTATCAGGATGATTGGAGCAAAATGACATGGAGCAGATTAAATAAAGTCTTACTGTACTCATCCAATAGTCAACCTTTATTAACCAATTCTTAACAGATAAAACAATCAGACATGGACAAACATAGGTAAAGACATACAAAACATGGGACTCTAACCCAGATTGGTTGCAGGAGCCAACATCCACCAGGTGCTACAGTGCCTTGGGCAGGCAGTCACAAGACCAAAATCCCTTCATGGTTGCCAAAACTGTTACCGGGTTAGGGATCACTGCCTGACATGCCTAGAAGCCAATGCTATGATATGGGCTTTAAAGACAACAAAACAAAACAAAACATAACAAAACAAGCTTTAATTTGCCAGTTGACAGGCAAGGAGACAGGAGGCAAGGCTCAAATCTTTCTCCCTGATCCAGGGTTAGGTGTAGGTTTAAGGGGTTTCAGCACCTGATCTTCCTGGACCATGGACCCTTCACTTCTGAAAGGGTTCCAGTGTTCAGGTTCTGGTCATTTCCTGGTCCTTTGGTTCCACAGGGGGCAGCAATTAAAGGTTCACAAGTGTTACTGGAAGTGGTGTAGCCAAGGTTTAAATTTTTGTTCTGGGTCTTATTAGAAACAGGATAGGACCAGTTTGAGCTGGTTCTGTGGTAACGCTTTGAGATGTAGGAGTTACATTTTACCATTCTGATTGATTTCTCTATGAATATGAGCATGAGTAATGGTAAAAAGGGATCAGCAATTTGAAAAGAAGCATTGTGTTCACCAAGATGTCTATAAAATAAATTTCAGTTCTTCTGCTCCTACACCTGAGTTGTTACTTTAGTCCAGGGAGTTGTGGAAAGGTGCTGGTGTGGCTCCCAGAAGATAGCCATTAGATCAATATAAAGCCAATCTTGGATGATCCTGTGCAGAGAGGTCATGAAGTGATAGTTTTGACATCTTCGGCTTCTATTCTTGTTGATCCTAACAAAACATCTGCTAAATTTTTTTTTTGTAAGGGTTGAGGCTCCTCACCAGTCTTTTTACTTAAAGGGAAGACCATTCCTTAACAATATGAATGTGTGCCCCAATGATACTGGCAGCCAAACCCAATGTTTACTTGCCTTCACCACAGCATTTAAACAATTTCTCATTTGAGATTCTAGGATTTGACATCTAGAGCATAAAAAAGGTTCACTTATTATAGCATGTGTTCTCTGCCATACACCAAGCTCATACAAAATTTCAGTAAAGATCCCTTAGTGAACATAGTTCTCACCATCATAGATGCCTATCAAAATGATCAAAGAGAAAATGCACACTGAATATATAATAAGGACCATAAATTCTGTATAATTAATAAAGACCAAATAATTTCTACCACATCTATCTGAAAATATTTCATAGTTAAAACGTATAAAATAATTCTGTTGGTATATAGGATAATATTCCTTATGAGAGAAAGAGTCTATATGTTTTAAATTGATATCGTACTTTTAAAACAAATAGAGCCAGCATCCTTTACTGAACTATTAAATGATTTATTAAGAGATTCTTTTTGTCTACCATTTGATTGGCAGCAACATAAAACAGATCTTATTCAATGGTTAATGGCAATGTTTTTTTTGATTGAAAATTATTTAGGCCATATTTCGATAAGATTAGTGAAAGTTCTATTCAATCTAAACCACTGTCATATGAGTGGAAAAAGAGAAGTACAAAGAGAAGGATAAATAGAAGTATAATCATAATAGTAGCTGTTGTTATTAAGTTGCAAAAAGAAGACTCGAATCTAAGTCAATGATTTATAAAGCCAGTCCTTATTCTTTATTATATACAATAAATTGTTCCCCTAAACTACTTGCTTTGAATTAATAATGAGGACCTCGGACAATATCTGTACTTCCTTTTTAAGAAATAAGAATTTGGCAAATTGCAATAAGATTCTTAAAATTCTTATAGACTCTGACTTTATAATATACTCCTATAAATCTATACAGAGAAAAATAAATCAAGATGTGCAAAAATGCATATAAATTTCACTAAGGATACACCTAGATGAAGAGTAGGGGTGAATCTTACTTCCTTTTTGATTGTTTTCCACACTTTTCCAGATGTTCTTTTGATAAGCATGTGTTACTTTTATAAGAATATCACAGAGTCAGAATAACTAGTCTATGTGAGTGGTTAATCTACAAGAGAGAGCCTGTATTACTATAGGACTATAGGGAACCATCTTCTATAGCATGGTTGAAGACTATTGGCAGAGAACTAAAGAGACAAAACATCAAACACAGGTAACTGTAAACATTGGTATAGGTTACTGGACTTCCATGGATTACGACGACATACAATGGCAGTCACAGAAAAGTACAGTGACCTTCATATGGAACTAATGTCATCAGGGTGAATTTGTACTTTTGAAAAATTCTCTGGACAATGTAGAGTTTACAAGGTCAAAGTTTGAAAAAATTTTCCTCTTTTCTTTGTTCTGTAAAAAAAAAACTTGGAAAAAAGCTTTACAACAAAGATTGGGATGAGAAAGTATACTCTTTATATTAGAAGGATTAAATCACAGTTTTTCAGAGAGAAAATAAATTTAAAATAGGACAGGAAAAAAAGATGAATATGTAGTTTTGATGAGATATTCAGAAAACTTTGGCTTCTCTACATTTGTATATTTGGTAAGTGAGTACATTGAGCAATGGAAATTACTTTAACCCAGAAGGTAATAAATTTATTTAAATTGGCAAGGATCTGGGACTGCAAATCCGAGTAATTCTAAAACAATTCTAGGATAACTAAACTTCACCAAACATGCCCCTCCGCATAGAAAAATCCACCTATAACCTTTCACTCCTCAAAAACTTTACTAACAGCTTGCTATTGACCAGAAGCCTTACTGGTAACATAAACAGTTGATTAAAACATATTTTACATGTTATACGTATTATATACTGTTTTCTTACAATAAAGTAAGCTAGAGAAAAGAAAATGTTACTAAGAAAATTGTGGACTTCCAGTCAATCAGTGCAACAGGTAAATGCTGTGCTCAACTCCTCTCACAATCACATCAAAATTACAACTAAATTATCTAAAAACCATCACTGAGAACCACCTGGACTAGCTGAACAGAAGTTCTATAACTAAGGATGTAAAGAAGAAGCCCCAATGAGACTGGTAGGAGGGGTAGAGATGCAAGACAGGCAGGTCCTGTACTCATGATGTGGCAGTTAAGAATTGGGAAGGCAGAGGTCCCTTCATCAGGAGAAAGAGGTGCCAGCCACACAACAGGCTCCCATCTTGGGGCACCAGTGCCAGGAAGAGAAGTCCCTTCAATATCTGGCTGTGAAAACCAGTGGGGAATGTAGCTGTGTGAGACAGAGGGCTGTTGGAGATCTAGGTGCTGCAGGTATTAATGGGACCATGCATAAACTCACATGCTCACGGACTCACTCACTTTGGGCTCCAGTGCAGGGGCAGCAGCTTGAAAAGCCCTGGGGACATATAGGGAGGAACTAAACTGACTAGCTTTAGGGCGAGGGCTGGAGGAGTAGGGGTCAGGGCAGCTCTCTCTGGGAACAGAAGTGTGGACAGTGTCATTCCCCTTTGTTGAGCTCTCACAACACCTAGCCGGGAGGTGCAGTCAGGCACCAAATCTGAGTTCTCCATTAACTTGGTTAACACTCTTTGCCCCACCTTGCTGATTCCCTTAGACTCTGCTCTACTCAACTCATCTGTCTGGGCTAAGCCACTTCCTGTGGTTTTTCTACACAAGTGGCCAGCCTTGACTCATGCTTCCAATTTTTCTAAAATCTCTCAAAGATCCACAAACTCCAAACAAGAAGCAGCTAGCCTTGGTGTGTCTGGTACCTCTTGCTAAGTAGTTCCCAGCCTGGCACTTGTGATAACTGGTCTCGACTTGCATTGTAACTCCAATCAGGTGGCCCCAAGCCTGGTACAAGTGGTGGTTGGCCTCAGCTCACACTGTGGTGCCCATCCAAGGGTCTCTAGCCCTACATTAGCGACAGCCAGCCTCAGTTCACAGAAGAGCCTCTACAAGGCACCCAACTGTAGATCACTTTGTATTTCCTACCATGTGGCCCAAAGCTGGCACAAATGGTAGCAAACTTTGGCCCACATTGAAGCCCCTCCTTAGAGGCTCCAGAACCAACACACCCAACCTGGTTTTAGATCATACTAGAGCACCACTCAACCATTTCCACAAATGACACACCTGAAGGGTGGACTCGGCTGGCACCAAAGCCCCACTACAGAGACTCCCACTCTGTGGGATCATCCTTTGCACAAAAGCCTGCCCACTGTAATCATGGCCAGCTCTCATATCTAGTCAGCCTGAGGGTCTATCTCAACCATGACAACTAAAAGAGGAGGGTATACACAACCCACACGATAGACATCCCTGGAGCACTGGCTCAGGTGAAGAGGGAGACCTTGCCATTAGGCCTCACAAAACACTACAGAAGACCACTTTGCCAAGACTGGAAGATGAAGGAGAGCTATCTAATGCATAGAAATACAAGGAGGCAGCCAAAATGAGGAGACAAAGAAATATGTCCCAAATGAAAAAAACAGGACAAAACTCCAGAAAATGAACTAAATAAAATGGAGGCAACAATGGAGGCAAACCATTTACCAGATGTAAAGTTCAATACACTGCTTATAAGGATGCTCAATGAACTTAGGGGAAGAGTAGATGAACTTAGTGAGAACTTCAGCAAAGAGAGACAGAAAACATTAAAAAGAGATAGAAATCATAAAAAAGTCATAAATAAAGAATACAATAACTGCAATGAGTAATAGAGGGAATCAATAGAAGACTAGTTGTAGCTGAGGATGAATCAGCAATCTGGAAGACAAAGTAGCAGGAACCATTCTACCAGAACAGCAATAAAAACAAAGAATTTTAAAAAATGAAGTTAGAGGTTAAAAGGCAAGTTGAAAATCATGTGTAATTATAACAATAAATTAAAGAATACACACAAGCACACACAAAGAAATAAAAATAACTGCTTCATAATGATAAATAGGTTCATCTTTTAAAACAACACAAATTATTCACTGGTAACACCTACTAATAAATCCTCCAAATAATGTAAAAGCAGACAAAAAGAAAAAGCAAAATATACAAATTTATAATTACAATAGAACATTTTTAAAGACCTTTTTCAATAATATAGAAAAAGGTGATAAAATAATGAATAGGTACAAAAAAGATTAGAAGAACACATATTTAAAATGTAATGTACTTTATCTATCTATATATCATCTATAAAACAATGAGAAAGGATATTTTTCAAGAGCATATGGAATTACTAATGGGATTGACCATATATGCTATAGCAGAAATCAAGATGTAGTATTTGAAAATTTTCATATCATAAAGAGTATATCATGTAGCTAAACTAAAATTAAGTTAGAAATCATTAAAAAAGATAACAAAAATTCTCTAAAGTTTGAAAATTAAGCAATACATTTCTAAATAATTCAAAGTCAACAAAGAAATCATAATCATACATGAACCTTCTCATCAAATCTACTTCTAGATATATACACAACAGAAATGCATAAAAATGTAAATCAAAAGACATATACAAGAATTTTTATAACAGCATTAGTAGTAATGGCCAAAAAATTATTAACAATCTAAATGTCCATCAAACACAAAACAGAGATAATTCGTAGTCTTGTCACATAATGAAATACTATGTAGCAAAGGAATTAACCAACAAATGCTTTGGAAAAGACAAAAACAAATGAGTATATACGATATGATTACAATATATAAACAAGAGAAAACATTTTATGATATTAAAATCAGACACTGGTATGTCCCTTTCATGATAATTTTCTTTATAATTCTGAAATTTTGAACTAATCACATTTTAAAAATGTATTTCGTACATAAATTGAAGGTATATTTTTAAAATGCATTTAGAAATACTAGGAATCAGATAGTAAAAGAAAAAAAACCCAAAAACATAAAAGAAATGCCTAGCGATGCTATCATAGTGTGGTCAGGAAAAGCTTCTCTGAGATGTGACACTGAAGCCAAGGCCTCCATCAACAAGTAGAAGCCAGCCTTGGGGTGTTTCAGGGAAGACTGCTCCAGGAGAGGGACAAAGGGGATAGAAAGTACAAAAGTGAGAACACATCTGGTAGCTTCAATGAACAGTTAGAAGATCAATGTGACTATAATAGAGTATGCATGGGACAAAGTGATAGAAGTTTCCAGGAGTCAGTTTATGTAAGGTCCCGTAGGGCAAAGAATAGATTTTATTTTATTTTAAACTGATAAGAAGCCAGATGGAAATTGAACAGTGAGTATCATAATCTGATGTGTTTCAAAAAATTTGTTTTGGCTACTGAGTGGAAAATAGACAGATTTATGAAGAAAAGAGTAGGAGCCCAGAGATAGGTAAGGAGGCATTTCTCCCACAATTTATACAATTTCTCTTTAAAAACTTCAAGACAATTATGCTAAATATGCATTTCCCCCATCCAACACACAGCATGTAGAATAGCTACTTATCATTTCGTCTGCTAAAAAAGATTTAACTTTCCCACCTTATCTTCCATTTTCACTTAAAATATTTGACAATCATAAATTTTCAACTTAGAAGTCAAACTCTCTTTGAGACTGAAATAAAAATATGCTACTTCTGTAATTCTAAGGCATGTATTTCAAATCATTTGTAGGACACAAACCTTTCATCAGTTTGAATTCCTTAGGCAAATTAATTCCCTTTGGTGTTGGTATCTTTTGCGTTTTTCCTTTAGAATATAGAGAATGTTATGAAAGTATCAAGAACTCATTATGATCAGCCAGTGAAAGCCCTGGATCAAGCAGTTTTCTGGATCCAGTTGGTCATGTGCCACAAAAAAGCCAAATATCTGCGGCCAGCCAGCCATGACCTCACCCGGTTCCAGTACCACTCTTTGGACGTGACTGAGTTCTTTCTGGCCTTTGTGGCAACTGTCATCAAATAATGTTGTCTGTTTTGTTCCCAGAAGTTTGCTTGAACAGGAAAGAAGAAAAAGAGGGAATAGTTGTATGCGAGGTCTGAAACCAGGATGCATCATAGGTGGGACTCCTTGGTTTATTCTAGTAAGAAGTTGTGATGTAAAGGTCCCTTCTTCCTGTGACAAAAACAATTATTCACAACTTAGCTTCTCAGACCAAAATTTGTATTCTAGTGATTTACTACCTGCTTAAGAGTTATAAATATTTTATTTCAAAAAGAAAAAAAACTGGGAAAAATTGAAAATAAACTATATGGGGTTTATATTGAAATTTACTGTTCTATCACAAGTAATACAAAAAAAAATCACTGAGTTTAACTGTGTATCAAACATTATGGATGGACAGAAGAACAATAAGAAGTCTACTCATAGTATCCACACTATTTTGCAGATACTCAGAATATTTTAACTTTATTTTGGTGTAGAATTTTATAGTTTTCACATTTTCTAAGGAAACTGTTCAATCATTGGAAATGCTAAAAAACCTCACCCTTCCCTTTTATTTGGGAGACCACTAATGCTGCTTGGCATTTACTGTGCATTCAACCTCAGCATTACTTCTTACCTAAAGACATGGAAAGTCATTTGCTTTCATATAGTTTATCTTATTTCTCAGTGGAATGTTTGTTGGATTAGAAATATAACAACTGCTAACTGCTTCCTATTATAAAATTGAGCTCTTTGATTTCATGACCTAATTCTCTTTTCCTCATGGCCTTTAAAAATATTCACCTGGTTGCTTTCACTCTCATATTCAGCTTTTGATAATGGATGTAAGGTCTCAATTGTAGATTAAAAAAATATAAAACCTATACTCTAAAGGGACTTAATTGAATTTTCATTCTCTCCAAATGTTTGAGAACATGTACATGTCCACTTCTTTCAAAAAGATACAGTATCACCAAAGATGAGAATTAAAATTTTTATTCTATACGTCTTTATTATTTGACCTTTTACAATAATGTTTTCATTTATTACTTGGTTTAAAAATAATTAGTGAAATAAACATATTGATTCAAGACATCAAATTCTAAGATTGTGATATCATGTTATTAATGTATGTTTCATTTGGAACACTTGAACTGACTAGAAATCTGGTATACTAATATATAAATTGGAGCTTTTTTAAAGGACATATTTATATAAATAATATATTACACCATGTATTTACAATTCCGATAGTTTTAAAGATGTTAACTCATAAATTTAATGACTTTATTGTGGTTTTAATGTCAATATTCAATGAATTTTACAAAAGCTTAGGGATCTCTGCTGGCTTACTTCAACACTTACATTTCTGGTGATTTTAAGGCATGACTACAAATACTTTGATATCCCTCCCATGAAGTAATAATATTCCCTCTCTTGAACTTCAGTAAGTCTTGTTGATGTCTGACAAAGAGAATGCAGTACAAGTGTTATAGTTTAACTTCCAAAGCTGTTACAAAATGCAACACATTCTCTTTCTCTT
>NW_006434897.1:8138282-8214476 GCF_000325575.1 Pteropus alecto | reverse complement strand
CTCTTTCCCATGCTCCATTTCTCTACTCTCTCTCTCTCTTTCTGCCCCCTACTCACTATGAAGCCTTTTACCATAGCCAAAGTATCCAAGACACACAGACCATTTGGTGGAGAGATATATAGCTTTGCTTAAGAAGTCTGAATTGTTCCTGTCCCCAGCAGTTTGAGTCTTCTCAAACCAATCACCAGATATGTTCTTCAGACGACTACAGCCCCAGCCACCATATGACTGTAATTTACCTGAGAAACCTTGTGAAACTTGAGCCCAGCCAACATCCAGAACCATAAGAGATAAAAAAAAAAATGAGTATTGTTGTCATAAGCCCTTACATTAAGGTCAATTTTTATGCAGTAATAGATAACAGGAACAATATTTCTACATATTTTAATTATACCTTTGTAATAATATTACAAGTAAGATATAACTACATAAATGGGAACCTATAAATGTTACTTACATTTTGTAGATGACTAATCCAGAAAAGGGAGTCATCATAGTCTGATGGTTAACAGCTTGCACTTGGGACCTAGGTAGCCTGGATTCAGGTTCCCGCGAAACCACTACAAAGTTATGTGGGGTTGGGCAAGTTTACTTAACCTCACTATGCCTTACTTTCCCCACCAGTGAAATGCAGATAAACCAATGGTATTAACTACCTCAGGGATTGTTGAAGGATGAATGTGTTAACATTGTAAAGCACCAAAAATAATTGCTATATAGGAAAAGATAATTTGCATTAACCATTATCATTTAAATGCACCGAAAAATTTCTACAATGATTTTATTCTTCACATAAGTTACTTAATATCTTTTTAAATGTAACATGTTTCAAATGCAAATAATAACAGCATTTCCTATTAAGTATGTAAGAATTAAATTAATGACAAACTGTGGTCTCTGGGCCAAATCTGGGTAGCAATTTTTTTTTTTATCATTGATGTAAAATTCATATAACATAAAATTCACCTTTTTATCCATCATAAATTATATAATTCAGTAGTATCTAATATATTCTCAATGATGTGCAACTGTCACCCCATCTAGATCTAGAGCATTTTCATCACCCCCAAAAGAAACAATGTGCTAATGTATTAGGCTTGCCATTCACCCATTCTCCAGGTTCCAGCAAATTGGCATTGTGATTGTGTTAGCATCATTCTATAGCCTATTAGGTAAGGCATAAAAGACAATAACTTCAACCAGGTGTTCTTTCTATAACTCTCATGTCTTCCTGGTTCTTAAATTGAAATTTTCTAATGTATAAATATTTACTTTTAACGCCATGATTTTTCTGTTATTGAATATATGCAAGATCATGCAGCAGAATGTAGACAGAATTTTACAAGAACACCTTGTACCTCCCACTTTCTGAAAGGCAGCATGGCATATTCCATGGATCAGCTCTCATGTGAAACAAGCATAACTGGTCAAAATTATTTTTTAATATAACCATTTAAAGTGTTTAGGAATTGTCCCACAAACATATAGCAAACAAAAACACATGTATTAAGAAAAATACTAAAAGTAAAATCAGTGGGAGACTGTGGCATTTACAACGTGACATGCACCCTCTTCTCCCCTCCTTACCAGAGGGAGAGATTCCATTCCAGCTAGGCTCAGAAACAACACAGGGCTCCCAGTACTTATGGCTCTTGTTCTAGTACTCTGGTATCTTCTTAGAAGGGTCCAGCCACTTGAATTTCTCACACACACCCCAGCTACATGTTACGAAGTTTGAATTCCATACAAGTGCGGGCAAAAGGTTCTCTCTTCTTTCATACAGCCCCATTCATAGGGAAGGAGGCTCTACTCATGCATAACACATAGAAAATACTGAATCCCAAAGGGTCATTACCCTAGCTCATTCAGAGCATGGAGATTCCATGATGGAAGAGGCAAACTGAAAATAGAGGCTATTGACTTACTCCTAAAGCAGGGATATCACTCAGATAGGAGCGTGCCACTCCCGATCCTAGCTCTGGGAGCCAAGAATCAGAGATTTTTTGACCAGAGGGAAACTCAGGACATAAAACAAAGAGCTCCAAAGCTATTCCCAAAGGAACTCACTTTATTTGAAGCAGACTATGGGAAGTTTAAGCCTAATAATACTCTCAAAATATGGAAGATTTGTTAGTTAAGAGTTAAGAGGAAGCTAGCTGGTTGCCTCATGAGAGATACAAGCTAAACCATAGGCAAGCTGGTTTATCAGAGAAAATCAGAGAACGAAGTAGCTAAGAAGAGCCTTCCTGGAGTAAGAACAAACCTTAAATACTGACTTCAGAAAGTATTCCTGAAAAAGAACCTGAATTTTATTGGGTCATACTGTGGAGCAATTTATGCCCCCAAGGCATTAGAAAAAACTATGGAGCGATCACCTGGAAACTGGCAAAGTTGAAATGCAGAAAAGAGATAGTCAAAGAGAGTGCCCCGCTAAAACTACTGTCATCTCAGGGAATGTGAATATGCCCAAGGCAGCATCGAGGATTCACACTGTAGGGGAAAGAGACTTTCACTAAAATAGTCTGTTAAGTCATTAAACAAACAAATGATACAAACATACATGGAATTGGGGGTGGGGGGGCGGTAGGGATGACAGGTATCCAGAGTTGCTACAACCTATTATCTAAATTTTACAGTTGTTAACAAAAAATTTTACAAGACATGTAAAGGAACAGGAGAATGTGACTTACATGGGAAAAAAGCAGGCAACAGAAACTGCCTGTAAGAGGGACAAGTTGTATTCACCAAATTGAATTTAATTCAGCTATTGCAAATGTGTCCAAAGACCCAGAAGAAACTATGAAAAAAGATAAAACATTAAAATAAAATGAGAAACAAAAAAGGATATTACGCTACAGAAATAAAAAAGATCATAAAGGACTATATGAATCATTATATACTAACAAATTGGACAACCTAGAAATAATGGGTAAATTCTTAGAAGCATACAACCTACCTTCAGGAAACCAAGTTAAAGAAGTAAACGAAGAAATAATAACAATGTCCCACCTAATAGACATTGAATAAGAGATAAGAAACCATATTTAATAAGAGATAGAATAAGAGATAGAAACTATATTTCTATAAAGTATCAAATGGAAATTTTGGTATTGCAAATTATAACAACCGAAATGAAAAAACTTCAATAAAGGGAGGGAGTCAATAGATTTGAAGAAACAAATGGAAAAGCCAGTAAACTTTAAGATAGATCAATAGAAATAATATAATCCAAAGAACAGAAAGAAAAAAAAGAATGAAGATAAACAGAGGCTTAAGGAATTGTGGGACACAATTAAGCACACCAACATACACAAAATGGGAGTGCCAGAAGAAGAAAAAGGAACAAAGAGAAATGTTAAAAAAAAAATGCCTGAAAACATCCTAAATATAATGAAAAATATTATTCTATACAACCCAGTAGCTGAACCAATTCCAAGTAGGAAAAATACAAGGAGATCCATTCACAGACACTATGTAGTCATAGTGAAATGCTGAAAGCTAAAGACAGAAAATCTGGAAGCAGTAAGAGGAAAATAATTCATCCAAACAAGGGAAGTCCAATTTAAAACAACTGATTTCTCATCAGAAACAATGAATTCTATGTAGCAGTGGACTGACATATTCAAAGTGCTGAAATAAAAAACTGTCAACCAGAAAGAGAGAGAGAGATAGAGAGAGGGGACTGTTGCTAGGAATTTTGCCTTACAAGAAAAACTGAAAGAAGTTCTTCAGTCTGAACAAAGTAACCCAGACTGCAATTCTAATCCACATAATAAACCAACTATGGTTTATATATATTGTATTATAAAAGATAATTACATAATTAAAAAAGACAGTATAAAAGTACATTTCTTCTCTTAACAAAAAAAAAGAGCAAGTACGTAAGACATGTATATATAGTTATGTTACTAGTTATATGACATATAGATCGCTCATATATTTGTCAAAAGTAGAACAAAGGAGGTGGTGGGAACATGCTGTATTAAAGAAAGGAATAATACTAAATAGCAAAGTGACTATATAGGAACAGATAAAGAGAACAAGAAATGGTAACTTAAAAGGTTAATGTAACATTGACATAAATACATACTTGTTCTCCTTCCTTGTCTTGGCTTTAGTTACAAGAAGAAAACTAGAAAACGCACAAATATGTGGAGATTAACATGCTACTAGACAACCAATGTGTCAAAGAAGAAACCAAAAGAGAAATGAAAATATATCTTGAGACAAATGAAAATGTAAATAAAACATACCAAAACATATGGGATGCAGCAAAAGCAGTTCTTAGAGGGAAGTTCACAGTGATAAACACCTACATTAAGAAACAAGAAATATCTCAAATAAGCAAGCTAACTTTAAAGCTCAAGAAACTAGAAAAAGAACAAACAAAACCCAAAGTTAGTAGATGAAAGAAAATAACAAAGATCAAGGCAAAAATAAATGAAATAAAGACTAAAAAGGCAATAGAAAATATTAGTAAAACTAAAAGCTATTTTTTTGAAAATATAAGCAAAATTGACAAACCTTTAGCTAGACTCACCAAGAAAAAAGAGAACTTAAATAAATAAAATCAGAAATGAAAGAGGAAATATTAAGATTGATATTGCAGAAATACAAAAGATCATAAGAGACTATTAGGAACAATTATACAGCAACACACTGGATATCCTAGAAAAAATGGATAAATTACTAGAAACATTAAAGCTACCAAGACTAAATTATGAAGAAATAGAAAATGTGAACAGACCAATTAGTAAGGAAATTGAATCAGTAATCAAAAACCTCTCAACACACAAAAGTCAGGACCAGATGGCTTCACTGTTGAATTCTACCAAACATTTAAAGAAGAATTAATACCAATCTTTCTCAAACTCTTCCAAAAAATAAAAGAGGAAGGAACCCTTCCAAACTCATTTTATTGAGCAGCATTACCCTGTTATCAAAACCAGGCAAGGATATCACAAAAAAAGAAAATTACAGACTGATATCCCAAATGAGGAGGGGGAAATGGTTGAAGGTGGTCAAAAAGTACTAACTTCCAGTTATGAGATAAGTAAGCTCTGGAGAAGTAATGTACACCATGGTGACTATAGTTAACACTACTGGCATTATATATTTGAAAGTTGAAAGTTGCTAAGAGAATAGATCTTAAAAGTTCTTATTGCAAGAAAAAATTTTTAACTGCATGGTGATAGATGTTACTAAACCATTGTGGTAAGCACTTCACAATACATACATATGTCAAATAATTATGTTGTATATCTTTAACTAATATAATGTTATATATCAATTTTATCTCAATAAAGCTGGAAAGAAAAAAAATTTGCAAAGTAAATTTGACACATACTTAATGATACAGCATAATTGTTACTGCCCTGCATGGTAATTAGGGCTCTGTGGTAAGCAATCCTTTTAATGATTGTAAATTATATTACAGCTACAAACTGTTTTTCCTTGTTTTTTTTTTTTTAATAAAATGGTAAATATTAAAAGTCGATTCTGATCCTATATACTGTTTAAACTTGATCACACTCATGCCGACTGATTAATACATTTAAAAATTCAAAATCTTGGATTCCTACTTTACAAACTTATGGGAATTAAATGGTTCAAATTCATGTTATTGAAAATGAATTGTACCCCTTAAACCTCTTCGTCTATTATCCAGTCGAGAATCAGGGCAGACAAGACCACTCTTCTTACCTGTATCCCCTGCTGTAGGTAATAGGTTTCTTCACTGCTTGAAGAAAAGGAGCAAGGTCAACAAAGTAGATGATGGGAAAAGTCTGAGAAATAATGCATTCAGGATTTTAATTTATTCCTTTATTCACAAATATTTGGGTGCCTTTTGTAGTGCTAGTGTTCAAGCTTAGGAAAATGTCTTTTTTCTCTTTCCTTAAGGGTTTGCCTGAGAGTACAAGGAAGCACAGATGGGCCTCTGAATCAGTGAATATATGCCCAGAGTTGAGAAATAAATCTTACTCAGCTTTTCATATAATGCAAGTGCTAGCTATTGTTTTTAGCTGCCAAGTATAGCAGTCAGATTACTGGCCAATTTCTATCACATCTTCTTCTAGTGACAAAGCTTATATTTCTGGGCATGAGGCTCAGCCAAGGTCAGTTGGAATACTTCTCATTATGATGAGGTAAGTAATGTGATCTAAGTCATACTGTTTCATCAGGTAGAGATAGTAAGGAAGGCCTTGCTTTTGAAAATAGATGCCCATGGCCTTATTTCTTGTCTTGTGGAGAATGCTTATTTGTAGTAGGAGATAATGAAACCACTAGAGACATAGCAGAGATTAGAGATACAGAAAGGAGGGAAGAGAGAGAGAGGGAAAAGGAGAGGGAGAGGGAGAGAGACAAAGGCAGGGAGGGAAGGAAGTAGGGAGGAAGGCAAGAGGAGGAGGAGAGAGGGAGAGACAGACAGAGAGAGACAGAGAGACAGAGACAGAGAGAGACAGAGACGCCCAGAAATATTAAATGTCGCTTCCAGGCCTGAGGTTCTAAAAGCTGACATCCTCAGGGTGTGAGCTGATGAAAGATTCTGGGCAGAGGATTCTGCCTCCTCAACTCTGTATCACACTTCACAATCTGGAGCAGAAAGCAACACTGTTCAGAATGTGTCTTTATATAAACAGTTCCTTCAACCTCTGGCCCCCAGGTTCTTATCTTCTATCAGCAATGTCCTCAACTCACATCTCCCAAGAAAAGCAACCCTTTTTAGGTACAAAAGAATGTTAAACTCAGGGGAGACATTTACTCAAGGGAACTAAATCTGTGGAAATTCAACTCCTGTCTACCAAATGAAGAAACTTTTACATAATTAAACCCCCCCCCCCCACTTTTTTTTTTTTATAATGGTAGTTAGTCTTTGCTGTATACTTAAATAAGAACAACAACAACAAATCAAAAGGCTTAATCAAAACAAAGGGGCTGTTTGTTACAAATATATTTCTGTGTTTTTGTGAAACAAAAATCTATCGGCAGCTTTGAAATGTAAATTTTTTAGCTCCTACTCTTTTAAACCAAGGTGGCGAAACTCATTCCTACATCTAGCTCAAGGTATCCTGCACCCTTCTTCCTCACAGTAGTCTGTGCAAGAAGCTTTTCACAGCTTATGCCCTACAAGATTGAACTTAACCCATTGGGATGGTAATGTAGGTGACTTCCTTTTGTTTTGCTCCTAACATCACTCTAATGTTCGTGTGCAGTTCATAAACATCTGAGTGGGATTATTCTGTGAGTAGTTAGAAATGTAGGACTAAAACAAGTAAAATACCAAAGAAAGAAACAGAAACAGGAGAAACTACAGTGGAGATAGTTGAATTAATCTGCCATGTGGTGGGTTCACAGTGCTGTGGCACATTCTTGGGGGCAGGACTAGAAGCCTTCAAAAGAGGAGTTAGAGCAGAATGCAGGTTAGAACCCAATGTGGTGCACATAACTCTGGGTATAGTTCAAGCCCTCGGAATTTCTTTCCCTGCCTCTTCACATTGTTGCCGGATAACAGCTGCAATCTTGATTGGTTCCTTTCAAATTAAATTTTCACAATAGCCCTGATGTTTTTGCCACTTGGCTGGGTTCATGACCTGGCCCCACTCCTCTTTCTGTTTTTGCTATTGGTATTAATAGCATAAAGGGGAGTTTGATATATTATATGAGAAGAGATATGACACAAGATAGTTTTGGTATTGTTTTCATTCCTATGAAGAAAAGGGATGGGCATTGAAAAGAAAGACTAGTAATAACCACAAGTAGGATTGTGTTAGAAAAGCTGAGCCACAAGGATTAATAATTGGATTGGTCTCGTTCTTCCTGCAGCATCACCCTTCAGTTCAAGAAGAGGCTAGAAGCAGATACTGGGGAAGATTCAGGGTTGAGTGAGATACCATAGGTCCATCATATGGTGAGGAAAGTCTAGGGTTTTGAACTGCTAGAAATGGCTGTATTAAATATTGTCATCTTGGAATCTCAGTGTCAGATATTATAGACTGGCTCATATAAACCCATTCCATATACCTTCTTGTCTTTTTCTTATTTGACTCAATTATAGTAGCTATAAAACCTAAAAATTCAATTCCTCAGCCTCTCTTGAAACTAAAGTGGCCATGTGGTATAGTCCTGGCCAATGCGATAAAAGCAGATGTGATTTGTGGTCCTGAGGCCTGGAGGCACTGATGCCACTTGGTATGGTGAGGCAATGAGTAAGAGAAGGGTGAGAGCATGATAAGGATGATAGACCAAAAAGGGAGAAGGAGTTTGGGTGTCCAGTGGCATGGTTGAGCCACAGCAACAGCCTGGAACTCCCTATTCCAGGTCTGTATCAAGTTAGACAGTAAATTTCTCTTCTTTTAAGCCAGGGCTTCCCATCCTTTCCCATATCTTGGCATACAAAGAAATGATAATATTTATATGCTACATGTAGGTAGATGAACAAAGCTGCTCAGGACTGGAGACAATCTCTCACACTTCAAATGCCCAAGCCAAAGATTAAACAATTACTATCTCAGCTTACTTTGAAGCATCTGAAGTCTCAGAGAATTCTGATTTAATCTACTTTTAGTTGAGGTTTCTCTTCTCTGAAGCTGAATATATCCCTGACACACTTGGGTTTGGAGAAAGTCTTGAAAGCAAGGAGATAACTTTTAACCTGCAAAAGAGAGAATCGTTAGGCAACTGAAAGTGGTGATGAAGATAAAAAGCAAGTTAGCCTCTGTAAGGTAAAAGTGGAAATGTGGCATGTAAAAGAAATTCTTTTAAAAAAAGAAGGATTTTTAATTTGAAGAATTTGAGGATTTTGATGAAGAGATCAAAGTAAAGGCTCTGCAGGTGATGGCTGACGGAATGGAGATGGAAGTCTGCAGTCAAGGAGGAAAATAGAGACTAAGAGAACTAGAGCTATTATACTACTCTAGGATGTAGAAGACATTGGTGTGGAAGAAGAATTTACTGTTGTAAGCTGAAGGTATTGAAGGACAAGGGAGTGATCTCTGCTAGATGAGAGCTGTAATGCTGTGAAGTGGGAAAGGGGATTTAGATTGAGGACATACATTTCGAATGACAAGATTGGAAGGGAAGGTGCTCACTCTATTGTCTAGAAGTAACATTAGGAATCTAGGAGAATCCCAATACTGAGGAATAAACCCTACATTTTCTTCTCTCAGCCTTGCCATCCCTCCATACTTTATCCCTTAACCTTTTCCTGCTTCTCATTCTCTGGGAATTTTAGGTCAGATTGCAGCACTGTAAATACAATATATAGGTGAGTATATTTTTCCAAGCTTCCTTCCTTGATGACAAAGATTCTCTCCTTGACCGAACTCTGCTGTCTCTGTTGAACTTTTCTCAAGTAGGCCTGACTTTCGGACTTTGGTGTTCCTCTTAGCATTGTCCAATTTTAGTAAGAATCCTGCGAAGTCAGTTTAACTAGAAGCTCCTATCATCCATATCTGATCATTCTCTATATCTAAATGGGTTTCTCATCTACCACCAATCCCCAGGTGATGTCTGATCATTCTGGCCTGACTTTAGCAAGAATCCTGTTAAATTGGTTTGGCCAGAATCCCCTGTTTTCCTCTTAGTAATGACCCCCCACCCTGCCCTTTGGCTATAAATTCACACTTGACTATGCTATATTTGCTGAGTCCAATCCCTGCCGTACTGCAAGACCCCACTGCAATTTCCCTATACCCATCGCAATGACCCTCCTTGGATAAAGAGGTAACTTTCAGCAAGTGTCATGAATAACTTTTCTTTAACAATTTGAATAATATGCTTTCTCTAACACTGATTAGGAGTTAATAATTAAATAATTATTATTATAGATAACATAGGAATTACAGATAATATATTGTTGAACGCATACTAGATGTCTGACACCATTCAAAGTAATATATGAATATTAACTCATTTAATCCTCATGAAAATACAATCAACTTTGTGTTAAGACAGCACTGAACATTATGATTTGGTATGTGAAAGACAAAGTACACTGGACAATTAAGGAGATTATTTTATTTAAATAATCACAATATGGAAGACATTTATTAATGGGGAACCCTCAAAAAAAAAAAAAGAAAAGGAGCCTGGGATTTTATACAGGTTGATAAACAAGGGAATCATATGCCATGTGGGAATAATGAGGAAGTAAGGATGGAGGCATCTTAGAATATGAGATGCCAGGGTTGCGCTTTGTAGTTAGCTGGGTCCTGGAACACAAAAGGGTATAAGGATTTCTTAACTATCGCTGCTCAAAGACAGAGCTCAGATAAAAGTCCACCACTGTCAGGTGACAGAAGAATGAGATAAGTATACGAATACAATAAACAATTTAATGACAACTTTTAAATTCTAGGCCCCTGATTCACACCCTTTAACATGAATTTAAGGCAAAGTTTATTATTCTATGTGTAATTTAAAATTATCTACTGTTAAATTTAAGGTGAATGGAAAACTAGGATCATCCTCAGTGCCACATTTTAAGAAAAGACAATATGTGATGGATAATTATGAGGTGATTATACCATAAAATGATTACTTAAGGTTTTTTAACAAGCTTCCCAATATTGCATTTTTGGAAATAGTGTCAACAGTAGTAGCCCACCCAAGAACTTAACAATAAGAAAAATAACATTGCCCTCTGGGAAAGCTACTCTTATGGCATTTTTTCAAAAAACTGTAATAGTGTTTGTCTAGGTCATAGGTTATCCCCAGAACATCAAATAGAGTAGATGCTCAAATATTTGTTTAAATTAGTAGTCACTAATTTAAAGATAAACTTGGAAACTGTGCAGGACTACAGGAGTAAAGAGTTTGGGAATGCCTCGAAGTGTAATCAAAATAACCTAGGTGTAATCTTGTGAGGCAAGTCTGGAATATGATTAAACTTTAATAAGTAAAATCCTAAGCAGTATTATTATACTTTATTTAGAAAGATGATATAAATAAAGAGGTTCAGAATACACCACTCCAAATAAGCTGACTTGCCATATTGACTATTTTGAGCTAAAGATACTTAAAAAACAACAGGTGCAAGAAAGGTACCCTGACTTCCTTTTTCCTCCTGAAAACAGGCGAAGACTACCACGCAAAAGATGCCCTTCCTGCACCTACAGGAAGGGAACAATCTCATCACTAGAGACAGGAAGTTGAGGCTCGGAAGAATATGTACCCATGAGCCCTGTTAAAATAACCATTATCTTCCTTTAGTCTCCCCATATAATTTAGGTACTTCCCCACAATTACTATGTTTTGTTCAACATAGTACATATGCACTTAGGTCTAATCACTTTTTGGGTCTTCATTTTCCAGTGAAGACTCCCCTATACATGTGAAAATAAAGTTCGTATGCGTTTCTTCTGTTAATCTGTTTTATGTCAATTTAGGCCTAGCTGGAGACCCTAAGATGTTAGAGGAAAAGTTTTGGCTCCCCTATATAAACAAAAAAGGTACTAATGTCCATATAAGCACTATCCAGGCAGAAGAAGTGCAGACTGATGAAAATGGCCGGGGAGGTGAGAGCTCTTAGCTTCTTTAACCTGATTTCTTTAACCACTTGACTTGTATAACTCATGTCTCTATCCTAATTCCATCTTCACTGTAATTCTAATTTGGCTTCCTGTGACTGTCAGAGGAACACACCTTGGATTTGGAGAGTTTTGTACTGTCAGTACTAACCATGGCAAATTGAACTGCAAGCCATGCATTTAGCTATTTCTTTTCAGATACATTATTAACTATTCCACCTTGGTAACTAAGAGGTTAAGAAACACAAATAGTAATATTGTTAGAATTGTATTTTAGATAGATTTCTCAGGCTGCAGTGTGGGATTTAAGAAATATAAGACTGGATAAGAAATATAAGAAATATAAGACAAGTTAGAAAAGAGTTATTGAGATTGTCGAGGCAAGAGATAATGAAAACCTGCATTAGGAGGCAGTCGAAATGTGGAGCCAAAACAGGAAACATTTCTCTGCATCCTTATTAGTACTAGATATTATTTTCTAAATCTGCTCATTTGATAGGTGACCATGTTATCTCATTGTTTTGATTTCAATGTCTTTCGTTACTATTAAAGAAAAATTTATCACTTGATTAATTTTTTGTTTAACTACTGTTTAATTTTTTAAATTTAATTTTTCTGTCATAAAATGCTTTAGATCTTAAATGAATAAGACATTCAAACTTCCTAGCATTAACCAACAATAGTAATAGGGACATTTAAACATATAAAATCAGATAGCACTAATTCAAATACAAAGCAATCATATTTTTCTTTAATGTATTGCATTAACTTTGTTCTGACCTTCAGCTTTGATTTACACAAAGCTGCCTGGGAGACAGAATTTACTGACTCAGAATAGACCAAAGGATTTGTGTTGTAAAAGAGTTCAAAAAACTAGTTCTAAGAAATGGAGTAAGTTCACCCAGAATTCAATCAGTTCCAAGGCTCAGGAAGATAATTTTTTAAATAAGGCTAGAAGTGCAACCAAGAAGCAACACCACTGTAATATTTTCTTCCTGATGTTTATTTATTGTACATTAAGTAAAGATAATAGCAATAAAAGTCTTTTATTTGTCTTTACTCTGGAGAAGCTACTGGATTTGCTACAGCAATAATAACTAGACATTACTATTAGTAATATCTAATAGCTATTAGATATTAGATGTATGGACCAAAAGGTCTTACAATTCAGACTCAAATTTGAAAAGATGTGTAAATGGCGTTTAACTACCACTTTACAAATCACATTGCCGTTAGTCATTTTTTTTCTGTTGTTCTCAATCAAATACTAATTAATGTGAAAGTAATATGTAAGCACTATAGCATGTGAAAAGAATTATGAAATCAGAATGGGCTTTTATTTTAGCCCTGTAACTTATGTGATACATTCATCATCAATCTTTTTGAATTTTAATTTTCTCTTCTGTTAATAAAAAAAAAATGTACATAGCTCTTCTAAGGAATAGATGGTGCTAAATTATAGATTATGTACTCAATAAATGTTAATTTTCATTCTATGAGTTGTTTTAAATATGATGCTCTTTTAAACTGAATTATGAATTGACTTTATGGGTGTGGTCAAAAAGATAAATGAAGGAAAATCCATGTTTAATTTAGCCTTCCTGAGCACATGTGAGAGTATCCTTTGATTAATGGCTAAAATCAACATCTGAAATACCTTTACCTTCCAACCCCCTGCCCCCAGGATTGCCTTCAGCTCTTAAGATTGCTTGATAAACTACAAAAATTCAAAAATAAACAACAAACAAAACCCAACTTAAGCCTTATAACAAATAATGGGAAATTTATGAAATCACAAAATTTATAAATTTACAAAGATTCTTTAAAGCTATCACTAATTGTACTGAAAGTTCTAGCCAGAGCAATTAGGCCATAAAAAGAATAAAAAGCATCTAAATTGGAAAGGAAGAAATAAACTTATCTCTGTTCACAGATTATATGATCTTGTATATAGAAAACTCTAAAGATTCCACACACATATTAAAAAAAAAGTTAGAATAAGTATTCGGTAAAGTGGCAGGACACAATGTCAACACACAAAAATCAACTGGATTTCTATATACTAACAATGAATAATCTAAAAATGATATTATAAGAAAAAATTCATTTCCAATAGTATCAAAAAAATACTTAGGAATTAACCAAAAAGGTGAAAGATTTGTACAATGAAAACTCCAAAATATTGCTGAAAGAAATGAACAAGGCATAAATAAATGGAAATACATTTCATCTTTATGGACTGGAAGATGTATATTGTTAAGATGTCGATACTACCCAAAGTGAGTTACAGATTCAATATAATCCCTATTGAAATTCTAGTAATGTTTCTGAAGAACTAGAAAATCCCATCCTACGATTTAAATGAAATCTCAAGATACCCTAAATAGCCACAATCTTGAAAAAGAACAGCAAAGCTGGAAGACTCACAATTCCTGATTTCAGAACTTACTATAAAGTGGCAGTAATCAAAACAGTGTGGTACTAGTATAAAGACAGAGAAATTGAGCAATGGAAGAGAATAGAGAGCCCAGAAATAAACCCTCTCATATATGGTAAAAGAATTTTTGACAAGAGTATCAAGACCTTCAATGAGGAAAGGGTGGTCTTTTCAACGAATGGTGCTGGGAAAACTGGATAGTCACATGGAAAAGAATGAAGTTGGACCATGACCTAATATTGCTCACAGAAGTTAACTAAACTGGATCAAAGACCTAAATGTAAGACTTAAAGCCATAAAATTCTTAGAAGAGAATATGAAAAAATCTTCATGACTTTAGATTTGGTAATGATTTCTTGGATATGACATCAATGGCATAGGAAACAAAAGAAATAATGGATACACTGGACTTTATGAAAATTTAAAAAATTTGTGCATCAAAAGTCACTGTCAATAGGGTAAAAAGGCAACCCACAGAAAAGGAAAAAATATTTGCAAACCATATATCTGATAAGGGATTAATATTCAGAATATATAAAGAACTCCTAAAACTAAAAAATAAAAAGCCAAACAATTTAATTAAAAAATGGGCAAAGGACTCAAATAGACATTTCTCCAAGAAAGATACATGAATGGCCAATAAGTATATGAAAAGATCCTCAACATCATTAATCATTAATGATATATAAATCGAAAGAACAATGAGATCTATATCATACCCATTATGATGGCTACTAGGCTGTGGAGAAATTGGAACCTTTGTGCATTGTTGGTGGGAGTGTAAAATAGTACAGTCACTATGTATAACAGATGGTAGTTCCTCAAAAATTAAAACTAGAATTACCATATGGTCTGACATTTTCACTTCTAGGTTTATATCCTCCAAAACGGAAGGCAGAATCTCAAAGAGATATTTGTATACCTATATTCATAGTAGCATTATGTACAATAGCTAAAACTTGGAAGCAACCCAAGTGTCCATCAACTGATGAATAGAAAAACTGTGGTTTATACATACAATGATATGTTATTCAGCCTTAAAAAGGGAGGAAATTCTGACACATGCTGTGACACGAATGAACTTTGGAGACATTATGCTAAGTGAAATAAGCCAGTCAAAAAAGTACAAATAATGAATGATTCCACTTATGTGAGGTAGTAGTGTAGTCAAAAATCAGAGAAAATGAAAGTAGACTAGTGTTTCCGGAGTGGGGAAATGGGAATTATTATTTAATGGTCATACAATTTCAGTTTTACAAGATTAAAAGATTTATGGAGATGGAGGGGGTGATGGTTGTACAACATTATGAATGCATTTAATACCACTGAATTGTACACTTAAAAATATTAAAATGGTAAATTTTGTTACATGTATTTTACCACAATAAACTGAAAGCAAATCCATTACAAGTAATAATTATCTTAAAATATCTTAGAGTTTTCTTGTTTGTGTCATCTCTTTGTTTTTTAGCACCATGCTCTAACATGCTGGGTATGACCTGAAGAAGCCCTGTAGGCATGCTCTTTATTGCACATCTCATGAACAGAAAGGGTAGAGAACATGCAACGCTCTTTGTAAAACTAGGTTCTGGCAGCTTGAGATGGATTCTGGTTCCCACTGCTAGAAGAACCAGTAGTATCTGTAGAACTTTACAGATATTGAGGGGGTACTAGAAAATGCTACCCTAAAATATGCCCCATTGGGCATATGTACTATTTTGAGCTAAAAGCTATTGAAAACCAGCAGATGCAGAAAAATTAGGACACAAGTTTTCCTTTCCTAAAAGAAATTTTCATTTTTAGAGATGTCTCTATCTCTCACACTGGAAAGAGGACTTTTAGCAACTCTTATCAATGGGGAAGGCACCAATTTAATTCCTCATTAACAAACTTTACTAAACAACCCGTTTACCACACTTTTCCTGATCATCTTTACATAGCTTGCCTCCTCTACCCCAAACCCCAAACTTCTTTTCTTTCATTGGTATTTAAACTTAAGTTCTAACTACCTCTTTGAACTACTCATCGCTGCGTGCTCACATATTAATAATCTTCTGTTCATTATTCTCTTGTTAATCTGACCAGTCTAAATTACAGGACAGCTGGAGAAACTAAAATGAGCAGAGAAAGAGATTATCCCTTACCTACAACATCCTCCTTTTCTCACTGAGCACAAATCACCTGGGTCGAGATCATACCAGGCTTGTGGTCACTTTGTTTTTCCTTTTGATAAAGTTTAATGATCAGACCTTTTTAGGCTAAATGCTAAGTCCTGACATTTCTTTTTGTTCTCTTTGATTTGCCTGAGGAACAATACACTAGTGAAAGATGTACATGCAAGTTCTTTCAGAGAGTTCAACTATTTAATGAATTATTCCAAACTAGTATATAGGCCTCTTTTCACTAATGGCCATATAACTATAATAGCAGCAGGTTCTTTTACATTAAAACATTTTCTTCCTATAAAATCTACAACTTAATTCTTATTTTTGGCTTGACGTTTTCCTGGAGTTCTTACGTCAACTGTCTATGAGAGATAGATGATATACTGTGAGTCCGCGGAGTCCCTGTTCATTGTTCTTTAACTCATTCCTTACCAATGGGAAATCTAAAATCTATTATTAGGTGACAATTGATTCAGGTATGAATCATTAATGGACGCCCAAACTATCTCATTGATGAAGAACAGGATATCTATTTAGTCTCAAAGTATCAACAATAATGGGGAAAATAGAAACCACGCGTCTTCTGATGTGAAATATGGGTAGGAATACAGTTAACACTTATGTAGTATTCCTGCCAAAAGTGAGAAATCATCAGATGAATCTAAAGTGAGGGACATATGACTGGCCTGTATTCTTCAAAAATATCAAGATCATAAAAGACTAACAAATTGTTCCAGATTAAAGGTGACGAGACAAAAACACTAAATGTAAAGTGTGACCTAGACTCGATCCTGAACTAGATAACTTTTTGATATAATAGATATTACTTAAAAATTGGTAAAATTTAAATAAAATTCTATAGATTAGATAATGGTCAAGATTAAAATTTTTGACATTGATCATTTTATTGTGGTTATGTAAGTGAATTCTCTTGTATCACTAAAGAATGTATCACTCAAGTTAATAAAGAAAAAATACACTGAAATATTTAGGAGTAAATTGTCATGATATCTGCAACTTTATTTCAAGTGATTCAGAAAAATTATCTTATATATAAAATATATAAATACATATATAACATATAAAGTTATAGTCTATAATATAAAAATTATTACATAGAGATAAAGCAAATGTAGTAAGATATTAATAATTGTATCTGAGTAAAAGGTATATGGAAGATTTCTTTATTATTCCTATAACTTTTCTGTACATTTGAAATTATTTTTAAAAAAGTTAAGAATGTATCACTAGTTAATAACATCAAAAACTTTTAAAAACAAATAAAAATAACACATAATTTCCACGAAGTGAGCAAAAATGCAAGAAGTTATTAAATTAGGGATTGTCAGCTTTTTCTCTAGAGTCAAATGGTAAATATTTTAGTCTTTGCAGGCTATATGGTCTCTGTTGCAACTATTTGACTCTACTGTTGTAGCTAGAAAGCAGTCGCTGACAATATAAAACTGAATAAATGTGGCTGTTACAATAAAACTTTATTTACAAAAACAGATAGCAGACTAGATTTGGCCTGGGGGGCCATAGTTTGCCTACCCCTGTACTAGATGGCCATGTCCTTGACATTAAGGATGGTATCTTTTTATTTGTCTCTTTCTCTGATGCCCAGAACAAGACCCAGCACTCAGGAAATCCCCAATAAATATTTGTCAGGGAAATGAAGGTGGGCCCTTCCCTATCTTGGCTCTGGGTCTTTGTTTCTCACAGGTAATGTAACCTTGGCCAAATCACTTGCTACTTCTTTCCATGGCCTCAAGGTCTCACACTTAATTAGTTACAGTGACATCAGGTGTGACTACTCTGTAAGCCTGCTGTGAAAATCTGAAGAACTTTGATACTATTCCATGTGAACAGCCAATTGATTGAAATTCCTGTGAGGTCATGGGAAAGAACAAATTCTGCCTATTCACCAGGAAACTTGTTGGATTTAAGTTGTCGTCCCTCTAGAGCAAGTGATGTTGACAGTTTCTTTTTTGTTACTATCTTACTATGAGTTCCTGACCAGAACCTGGTTGGGAAACCTGGTTGGGAAAACAAAACAGATAGAAATGAAAAAATTGTAGAATACCAGCAAATTCTTCCATATACCTGACAACCTTTATTTTTATCCTCCTTGCCTCAAGGCTTGCTCATATGTCATTGATCAATTAGAAGTCACCTCCTTTTTCTATTAATGCCAATGGTATTCTGCTATAGGTTGAATTATATATTTTTTCTGTACAGATATTTTTCTCCATTGATTTTCTCAACAGGAACACCCCTGCCAGCAGGACAAACATATTCATCTCTCTGTTTGGGTGGGTTTGTCTGGGTGATTCCCCTTTTACTCTACTTCTGTAGCCATTCAATATCCCTTTTTTTATGAACAATAAAGTACAGTCAAATCTCGTGGAATTGACTTGGCAGCAATTCTGTCTTTTAGGTGACTGAACCAATTATATGTAAGCACACAGTTTAACTCTTTCAGGACAATCTTATTTACCCAATATTCAGATTTTTGTGACAGTACCCACTGAAGCACTCTGTACTAACAATTGTAGAAAGTAAATTAATGTTTTACTTATAGTTGCATTTGAGGTTGGTGCCATTTCCTGGACATCAATAGCTATTTTGATTGTGTAAGATGATATTTAAGGAAATCTCTTAAGCATTGTTCCTCCTTGTAATTATCTCACTTGAGCTTAGGTACCCTGCTGTTGTATTATTTCCATGTGCCCACATTTGCATATTTCCATTGTGATAAACATCTGCATTCATCTTTATTTTCTTCCTTCCTGTCTCAGAAGATGAATTGTCCCTCCCTCTGCTCAACCCACAGCAATCTGGCTTCTGACTGTCTTCCACCCCCTTCACCCCATGACTGAAATTATCTTTACTGAAATAACATAATGTATTACAATTACCAAATTCAGTAAATCCTTTTCAAATTTTATCTTACTGAGTCTCCTCTCTATTTCTAATTGTTGGACGACACTTATCAAAACTCTATCCTCTGTGCTCTTCGTTTCTTTGAAATTATTTACTGATTCTAATCACATATGCCTAACCAATTCTGTTATTTTTTTCTTCATAGGCTCCTCCTCTTTTGCCTACAAATCATTAATTCTGGTTCTTTTTGACGGTTCTTCCTGTCTTCAGGCACTGCTTTTCTCTCATGTAGGGTAACCATTAAAATGGTTTTAATTACCTGACTTGGAAATCTCTATATAAACCTTGATCTCTCTTATATTCATTTTACATAATTAATTAGACACAAATTCCCAAGTACTGCTGATGTTTGGTGTTTCATACTATGAAAATAAAGCATCACTTTTGTTGACCAAACTTTAAATTTCTCAACCATATGTATTGGTTTTAGGTAGACAATTTTCATGTCATTACAGAGATAGCTTCCATATAATATTATTTCAATTTTTTCCTATTCCATTAGATATGTAGATTAAAAAGGGAAGAAATTTAGATACTTTCTAAAACGTAAGAAATCAAACAAATATACAACTGCAGCTGGATATACGTTATCTCATCCCTCATTTCAATGTCCAATGTTCTTTTACCTAATGCTGTGTCTCTAGATGTAACTATACTACAGATGCTCCTCAAATTAAGATTGGAGTTATAGCTCAATAAACCTATCATAAGTTGAAAATGTAAGTTGAAAATGTATTTAATATATCTAACCTACCAAACATCATAGCTTAGCGTAGCCGGCCTTAAATGTGCTCAGAACACCTATTAGCTTACAGTTGGGCAACTATCGTGAGTTTCATCTTCTCACCAGAAGCAGGAGACACACATGAGCATTTTGTATACATAATGGGATATGGAAACAGAAAACACAAAACTCTGACAACACAGAACACTGCAGAGTATTGGCTGTTTACCCTCGTGATTGTATGACCAACTGAGACCTGTGGCTTGCTGCTGCTGCCCAGCATTATAAGAGTATTATACTGCCTATCGTTAGCCCAGAAAAATATCAAAATTCAAAATTCACAGTACAGTTTCTACTGAATGCATATAGCTTTAGCACTATTGTAAAGTCAAAAACTCATAAATCAAACAATTGTAAATAGTGGATTGTATATAGTTTTACATCAAGAAGTCTATCAGTTAAAATAATTTGTCTATAACACAGAAACACTTACTCAAAACAGTTTAAACAATAAAGGAATTTATTATGTTACATATCAGTAATTCCAGAGGTACGGAAGACTCCAGGGTTAGTCTTTTTAGTGGCATGAAGACCTAGGTTTGCTCCATCTTCTAATATGCTTATGTCCTATACATTATTACCAAGTGGGGTTATTCTGTGATTGTTGAGGTGATTTATTTTTAAGAATGCCATCAACATAATCATATATATCTACATGTCAGCTGTTTCCATTAGGTCCGGACACGGAAACATCCAAAGAAAGAAGAGATACCATTTTCTCCTGTGGCTCTTTCATAGAAGTAAAATTTCCTCAGAACCAAGTTTTCTATTACTGTCATAACAAATCACCATAAGTCAAGTAGCTGATAGCAACACTCACTTATTATCTCACAGTTCTATAGCACAGAAGTCCAGCCTCTGCTGGGTCCTCAGTTGTGGGTTTCACAAGGCTAAAATCAAAGTGTAGGCTGGATTGGTCTTCTATCTGAAGGATCTGAGTAAGAATCACTTTCAAGCTCAAGTTGTTCGCAAAATCCAGTTCCCTGGATTGTGGTTGTTAGACTGAGGTCCCTGTTTCCTTGCCGGCTCTCAACTGGTGGTTGATCTCAGCTCCTCAGGGCTGACTACATTCCTCAACGAGGAATTCCCTTGAATACTTCTTCTGTTTCTATTCTCTTTAACTTTGCTTTCTGCCATCAATTGAAGAAACATCTCTGCTTTTAAGGGCGGTGTGATTAGATTAGGTCCACCCAGATTAACTTCCCTATTTTAAGACCAACCATGCTAAATAACATAACATAATCATGAGGGTAATATTTCATCATACTTATAGGTTTCAGGGATTAGGGTGGGACATCTATGGGGGGCATTTTAGAAATAGGCCTACAAAGC
Organism: Pteropus alecto; assembly: GCF_000325575.1. Lineage (NCBI taxonomy): Eukaryota > Metazoa > Chordata > Mammalia > Chiroptera > Pteropodidae > Pteropus > Pteropus alecto. The sequence goes on along the minus strand of NW_006434897.1, from coordinate 8,193,287 downwards.
CACAGCTGTGTCACACACTCTTTTTTTTCTCATAATTTGCTCAGAAAGTCTTCTTGGATGGAATGGATACTTTGGAGTATAAAACACAGTATCCATTCTATACTCATGTTACAATACTTCTCTTGAAGAGTGCCAAATAGGTTTATGTATTCTCTCTCCAACACACACACACACACACACACACACACCCCACACATTTTTTTTTTTTTACAAAGAACACTATCATCTTGTTAGTTCTCTATTTTCCTCCTTATTTTTCAAAACACATTGTACATACATGTTGGTTAGGCTATGGATTAAACATTATTTTTGAGGAGGGGAAAAAAGAGACTTTTTGAAGTGAAGGCTAGAATTTGAAAAAAAAAAAACCCCTATTATTGTAAACTATCTTAAAAAGAGACAGCTGATTAACATGTTGAGCTGATGGATCAAATATGGAGTTTCTTACAAGTCTTTATGTAAAACATATAGCAGAATTATGGTAAATTGCAGAGCTGATATTGTTTCGGCTGTTGTAAATAAGCTACCTTAGATATCTGGGAACAACATTCTGTAAGAATTCACTGCCCACTTAGCATTACCATCAACAACCTCTCTATTTACTTTAACTATCAAAAATCTCTGGTATTACTTAAGTTCTTCTCCAGGAATTGTCTACCTTCTCTCACTCCCTTAGCCCATCTACCACTCTAATTTATTTAGTTTGTTGGAATGTAAGGGGAATCTGGCTATATAGCGTGTCACTCCATTAATACATAGTGTAGCTTGGGACAGTCTAGCTAACAAGTAGATGTCATTTTCTCTACTCCCTTCTACATATGTGGCCCTCCAGAAGTTGTTCCCTTTGCCCAAGATGGTGACTTTCCTCTAAAGAGGAAGACTTTTCATTAGGCAAGAGTATCTAAGTTGAGACATTTTCCTATTAAAATCTCTTAAGCAAGGATCTATCACAGTTGATTGCACTATCTGGCAGGAGTGTTTACTACATAATTAGGCAAGACCTCTCCAAGAGTCCAAGCCAGGTTTGGGAGATGGTCCAGGTGGGGTGCACATTCTGCTTGTTTGGCTGTGCTTGTCTTGGATATCAAGATATAGCTAAAGAATGATAAACTTTGTGACTATAAATAGTTCCAGAAAATGAAGTGATTTTGAAAACATTGGATAGATCTGGAACTTTTGCTATAAATACGATATTTTTAGCAAACGAAAAGTCAATTGGTTGCTAAATAGGATAGACCTTAATCATTTCCTATTGTTTCTAGATCAATTCCCCCCCGCCCCCAGTTTTACATATGAGAAAACTAAAGTCCTAATTGTGTATAGTTAGCTTAAGACAAGCAGAGAAATAAGAAAAATTCAGATTTTTGAATTTTTAGTCTGTCTAGTTACTGCATTTATTCATAGTAAATAGAATCACCAGTCTACTTTATTATATTATAGTTTTATTATATATTAGTAATACTATATATTAAGTTGATATATATTAATGTTTAATGTCTATAAGTATTTGATATATCAATTTTCTTTGGGTTACTTAAATTACTCATCAAACACTGGAACATAAAACATAGTATATTAGAAATATCATATTCTCAAGAACTTTTTTCTTTATTGTTATACAGATTTCCTGTTAAATTTTAAGTGTAACTATAAAGAGAAATCATTTAATTTGTGAATTCATAGGAGGATGAATGCCTTTATTAGCATAAATTGGTGAAATTGTGCCATCTAGTGCCCTTTAATGAAAAAAAATTGTATTTTAAGAAACATTTTTCAGTTCCCAGAATCTTAAATGTTACAGATTAAACTACATTCCCAGCTTCTAAATATTAAAGAGAAGACATATGAGTACATAAATGAAAATAAGGTTAGGATGCATGTTACTTGAAGAGTGTACTCCAGGCACAGAAGAAAATTCTAGCCAATCCCTAGACATACAATTCTCCATTTCCCCCTCTGCCAGCCCCTCGCAACTACCATTCTACTTTATGTTCCTATAAACTTGACTAATTTAGATAACTCATATATGTGGTATCATATAGTATTTGTCCTTTTTATCTCACTTAATGTCCTTGTTTCACCCATGTTGCAACATGTGACAGGATTTCCTTTTTAAGGCTGAATAATATTTAAAATAATTTTAAAAAGTACTTAGATTGTAGTCAGAAGACTTATTTAATCAACATGAACTATAAATCAACAGACTTTAAAAAGATTTTCATTTAGTCTCCATTTTACAAAAGTAAAATGCCTTATCATTTCATACTTTTTTTAAACGAAAATACTGCATTTGGTATTGTTTTCCTTATTCCGCATCATTGAAAAAATATTACCACTACACTGTTAACTGGAACTATCCACTTTGGGAAGACTGAACCCAGTGTAACCCATAAAAATGATAGGGAGAGCAATCTAAGTATCAGGCTATCTCATTTGGATTGATCTCAAACCCAATTTCCACAGGCATCAGAAAAATGAGCAGTTGCCACTGATTCCAGGCAGGTGATTTATAATATACACTAATTTGGTCAAAGTTAGTAAGAGACACATTATACCTGTCTTTTTCTGAGAAACTCCTAAGTGTGCAAACTTTATTTAACCCATTTTTTACATAACTTACATTATTCCCTTCATGACCCTACATTTTGTGACAAAACTTTCCCAGCTGCTACTCCACATCTCCCAAGATGGACTTCACTAGACCACGTGTGGCTCTGCCTCCAATTACAGTTTACCTCAGTTGGCACTGGATTTTTCTCATCACTGTGTCAGATCAATCAGGTGTGGTGAGTCACATTTGCCAAAGGAGCCCAAAAGGTGTATGCAACCTCTACTCAATTTACTTCTCACCATGTTCTTGCTTTACTTCATTTATGACATTAAAACAATAGAAACATTTCACCACTCTGCCTGCTTTCTTTCCATTTTGTCTCTTAATCAAGGGTTCACATATTAAATTATGTTAAATAATTCTGAAGTATTTCCCCCATTTTATAAATAATGAATGAATGTGATCATTATTTATTATTTCTCACTTTTCCCCTCTTCTACATACATTTTTCTCCTCATTTTAGGTAATTTAATGACCAAAATGCATCCTTCAGTATTTTCTCCACGCTTATATAATTATATACATAAGTATATATATGCACATATACATATAACATTAGCAGAGTTTTGTTTTCTGTAATTCTTTGGTTTTAGAAAAATGTTATATTTTTCTGAATCTTGTTCTCAACAATATCTCACAGAAATCATGCCAAGTAACTGGAATGACTTTAATTCGGTCTTTAAAAAATGTCTTCATAGTATTCCATGGTGAAATGATTTACTCAGTAATTCCTCTTATTAACAGGTATTTTGTTTGATATTTTTAAAACTTTTGCACAATGCAAAATTACATTCGTGTTTAAATACATGGATATAAATATGTATGTATATTATTTATGATAGAGTATTTTTTATGGGATATATATGTGATATTTATAGATAACTTTCTAAAAAAGTGATAATTCACATTTTCATAATTTGTTTTGAAATTGAATTTTCTTATATCCTCCCAGAAAATAGGTTTTATTGGTCTTTTAAATCTTTACTATACGAGTGGGTTAAAAAATGATATTTCATTATGACCCTGATATGCATTTCCTCACTATTAGTGGGCTTGAATATGTATTTTGGCTATTTAAATCAGTTCTGTGAATTTCCTCTATATAGCCTTTCAATTTTTCTACTGGATTTTCTCTCTCTTCTTGACTTTTTGATGTGGTATAGATGTTAAGCCTCTTTTGGTATTCTTTATTGTGAATAATTTCCCCAACATTGTTGCTTATCTATTGATTTTCATTTATGACGTCTTATGTTACATAAAAGTTTAACATTTTTATATTCATATAATGACTATCTTTTCTATTAAAGTTTCTGTCTCTAGAATTAAGAAGCTCCCCCTTACCTAAACATAGAATTTTCTAGATTTTTTTACACATGAATATTATTGTTTTAGTTTTTACATTTACCTCTTAAAACATTGGAAATTATATTTTTAAATGTGTAATATAGGATTAAATTCTATTTTTTTTTATAAATCAGGTAGTCGGCTGTGCCAATAGAATTTAGTAAAGAGTACATTCTTTTTTCATTTAGAATATATTTTAACAAATGTCTACATATACTGGGAAACATTTCTGGATTCTTTCTTTTGTTTTCTTGATCTATTTGTATACTTCTAGGCCAGTGCCGCACTGATTTGATTTTAGTTGCTTATAGCCATTATGTCTTCAGATATTTTTGATATTTTTATGATATTGTCTTCCCATTTAACTTTGGTGTCTTTCTATTTGTTCATAGCTTCCTTATTTAGGTTCTATGCCTTCCCTAATGAATAATTCTATGTATTCCACAATTTTTGTCATTATTGTAAATGGAATTTTTTTCCAATTTCCTTTGAGGTACTGGTTAGGATAGATAAAAACTATTAGTTTTTATATAATTAATTTGGACCTGGTCACTTTAGTTATTTCTCTTATTAATTCTAGGGTAAATTGAATATATTTTCTTGTGCTATTTTGGTATCAATCACATCATAGGCAAAAAAGAGATATTGTTATGTCTTGTTTTCCAATGTAATATGTTATTTTGCTTTATTTTATTATATTCAATAGACACACCATTATTAAATAATAATTATGATAAAAGCATCTGTTTATTTTAATTGAAATAGTTCTAGTGTTTTGCTGTTTAGGATAGCATTTTTTTGTTTTTAAGTTTTGTAAGTATTCTTGATTATATTCAAAGAGTACCTTTAAATTTTCATTAATTGTAGAATTTTTGTTAGGAATTGCTCTTTAATTTTATCAAATGCTTTTTCTGCATTTATTGATGTGATTACTTTTTCTGATAATTGGTTAATATAGAGAATTATATTTCTGAAATGAAATCATCTTCGCAATCATGGAATTTACCTATTAGATCTTAACATATTATCCTTTAAAAGCATTGCTAGATTGTTTGCTCTTATTTCATTAAAATTTTTGCATATATATTTACTATAGAGATTATTGTGGTTATGAGTTTTTGGGAGGAAGACCATAGGGGTAAAGTGCTATTTTTATCACATCATATCAAAGGTACATACTAACAACATAATTTATCATTGTTGATGTTAATTTTGATCAACTTCCTGTTAATTGTTAATTTAATGTTTGTCAGGTTTTCACACTGCAAATTTACTTTTTTTAACCCTGTTTCATTACTTCCTCCTTTTTGAGAGAAAGTCACTTCATGCAGCTCAATATTAAGGAATTATGCTTCTTCTTTAGGGAGGGAGTACCTACATAACATACTTGGTATTTTGTGATCATTTTATATTTTAAAATTTGTTAAGGTTTATTTGTGGTCAAAGAGAAGATCTTTCATATCAAATCTGATGACTTTATTATTCACAACTTATTTTCTGTCTATGTAATCAATTCAATTCTGTAAGAGGTGTACTGAAGTATCCACTATAAGTGTATTTTGATCAAGTTCTCCTTGCATTTCCAATAGTTTTTGCTTATGTAACAGCTGTTAAGTGTGATGCATAAGCTTTTATTATTGTTGTACTATCTTCATAAATATGTTTTTTTCCAGTTTTATTGAGAAATAATTGACATACAGCACTGTATAAGTTTAAGGTGTATAGCATAAATACACGTAGTTTTTATCACTAACTGGTATCTCCCTTAGTCTTGTTTGATACTTTTAACCTTAAATTTCCCATAGTCTGTTACCTTGCTTCAATATTGTTTGAATTTTCCTGGTATCATTTGCCCATTCCTTTATTCTCAATGTGTTTTGGTGACTCTTGTAAACACCATTTATTTGAGATTTTTTTTTTAAAGAACTCGATCTGACAATCTCTTTCTTTAATGGAGGAATTTAATGCTTTACATTTAGTACAATGACTCATAAGCTTGATTTTATTTATTTTACTTAAATTTTTATTATTTATATTATGTTTTTTTTCTCTTCCTAATTTATGCCATCTTGATCTAGTGATTACTCATTCCATTTTTTTTGTTGTTGTTAACATGGAAGTCCTAGTGTAAGATTTTAATTTTATTATTGGTTACCTCTCTTTCCTGTGCTGCAAATGAGATGATATTTCTTTACGATTACATGAAAATAAGATAGTTATTTTTCTTACTAAGCCATTTTATTTCCCTCTTAGTCCCTCTTTAAGGTAAGATGAAGACTTTAGCATATTTTCATTTTCTTCATTCTCTTCTTTTCTTCTCTTCCTCATCAGCCATGACCTTTGGGACACTTTGTGTCACCTCTTTCTCCAGCTCCCCCATATCTAGTTTATATATATACATTATATATATATATATCATATATATATATAATTGGTCAGTTTTTCATCTACTACATCTTCTTAGTTTCTCGGGTCCTAACTTAGAACATATTTTACATATATTTCATCATTCTGTTGTATATTAATATTTAAATATAACCAATGTTATATTTACAGGAAACTTTCATTGACCAACACTGTTTCCTCCTTTCTTTATTATGTTGTACCTTGAGTCTTTTTATATAGATTATTTCTTTTTTGGTCCATATTTTAAGAGCCATTTCACAAGTCTCTTAATTTGGTATATGTGAACAATAAGTAATACTTTTTTTTTTTTTTGAGAATTTTTATGAGTTTATTAGAGCCAAACTCATGACATATGCCAGGGAACAAGATCTCGAATGCTTTGGAGAATAATCTCACAATTGTACCTATTTTACTTATGCCTTGACAGATGAACAAAATTATTACTAGTTATAGGCTCCTTTGGTTTCTATACACTATTTAGTTTTAATAGTATACATATGTTTTTATTTTTTTACTACCTTACGGTGTTGAAGATGAAAACTCTAATTTCATTCTAATCCTTTCCCTTTATAAGTAATTTATTTTAAGTAACTTTATAAGTAACTCTTCCACAAGAATTTTTCAGATCAGATATGTCTACATGTATATCATTTCTTATTAATCCCAACTCAATCTTAGTTAGTCCTTATAATCTGAAGACTTAGGTCTTCTCAGGATTTTTCTGCTTTCTGTGTTTCTTTCTACCTTTTCTGCTTTTAGAATTATTTGCACATTAGTTCTTGTGGCTCTATCTTCTAGGTCTCTCTCTTATCTCTTCCTCTGGATTTCTGTGTTTTATATTTTTTTGTTCTCCAATTTGACATATTTCTTTCATTTGGTTTTCAAGCTAATTTGGATAATAACAATGACTAGCCTTTCCTTCAGTGATGCATGAAGGAATGTTAAAACGAAAAAATGGGGTATGTCTTCGGTTTCCTACAGATAGTTCCGACTATTGTTTAGTTTACAACCATTGTTTACCTATATAATATACTCTAGAATTCTTTCATCACTTATTTTGTATTTTTCCATATAATTTAACATAAAAGACAAACATTTTGGGGTATTTCAGGGGCCCTTCTGAAATACCATAAACTTATTCCTACATATATTGAGATTTTTAACCCTTAAAACCTCATTTTTAATGAAAACTAAGAAGTAAGCAATTAGTATTCTTTAGCTTGGACATTTTATAAGCTCTAGAAACATTTTTCCTGGATATCAATTATAAACATGAATTTATTTTTGTAAAACCTGGGTAAAACATAATATCAATAACTCAAAAGACATATCAGTTCTTAAACCAACAAACTTAAACTAGCTTTTTCTTTACTAAGGACTAATCTTAGATCAGGTGAACCTGAAAAGAATTTTAGTTTCTATTTTTCTGAGAATTTTAGCATATTCAATCCTTAAAAGCACTTGCTTTTAATTTTATAATACCATCCAGAAGTAGAAAATTCTCTTACATTTACAACATATATATATAGATATACACAGACAGACATAAATCGTGACCTCTTAGCCACGAGAAAAACTAGTTTATAAAAAACCAGTTGGATTCAAGTTTTGTTTTAGAGGTATTTACGAATTACATCTGTCATTGACAAGTCAAGTTCCAAATGACCTTCTTTCTTTTAAAATAAGAGCAGCCATATTTAATCCCTCAAAGAATTGGGTGGACACCTAAATAACATTACAGGTGGATCCGTTTATCTCTATCCTCTATTTGAAGTTTTGAGAGACCAATTAAATGTTTTCCATTTATTCTGCCTAATTTTATAGTTGACTTTTTCTAATTGTGTATACAAAAGATTATTTTAGAAGTTTCAAAAGATCCTCATTTTAGCCATATTAGCATTAATGGGAGGCTGACTGTTCCTGTATTGCTGGGCTCAGAAGAACAATTTTGCTTGGTTATCGCGACCCTTATCCACCTTGAGGATTTCCTAAGAACAGCTCAAATAATGTCATGGCCTGCTACTCAAAGCAAGGATACCTGGAATTCCAAGAGAAAACTCACCCAAATTCAATGTGAAGCAGGGAGCTGGTGCAGCACAATGCTTGTAGCTAGCACTGGGTCTGGGTCTGTAGGGTGGTCCTGGGTGGGTTTCTTCAGAATCCTGCCATACTATGCTAAGTAAATGTCGATGTAAGAAATGTCCAAACCTGTAGAGAATTTTTATAAGAGTTTATTTGAGCCAAAACTGACAACAATTGTCAGGAAGCAAGATGGTAATTCAACAAACATTAAAAATGCACTTTAAGTTGTGCTATGCTAAATGAGGTAAGGAAATACAAAAGGATGTTTTCTAGAGTTTATCGTTCATAGATAGGAAGTTAAGGGAGGACATTTTCAGGTAGAGATAAAGTCTTAGACAAAAGCAGATATGAAAAGGGCAAGGTTTGGTTGACCAATATACAACTTGTGTGAATGGGGAGTATTGGAAGATACAGGAATTGAAAGGTAGATTAGTTTGTTTGAAACACTCGATGCCACTTTTTCAGGAAATAATAGATTTCTGGGCAGGAGAGTGACATTTTCAAAATCATACTTAGAAAAATTAATCTAACTGCACTGTGTGGAATAAAGCATAACAAATTAAAAAAGAAATTCTAGTTGAGATATTAGAGCAGACTAAATCAACAGTTGAGAGTATCAACAAAATGACAGCAAGAATGGGATGAGGGGGTAGATTTCAGAAAGCTCACAGAGTTGGAAACAATAAAACTTGGCAGCTGTTTGGATGTGGGAGCACAAAGAATAGAAGTAGTCTAAGGTTTCAAGCTTTCTGCATGGGAAGATATTGCTTTTCTGAATAGAAATAGGACATTAGGAGGATGATTGGGCTTTCAGAAAAAAATGAATTCAGTTTGGGAATACTTAATTTGAAGTGTTAGTGAAGTGTTTATATTTAATTTAAGTGTTAAGCAGACACTTAGAAATCCATGAATCTCAGAGAGGATACATGATTTATGAGAATGGATGAAATTACTGTGGGAGGAGAGAAGACGATGGGACAAGAAAGAAAAACGACAAAGAAACAAAAATTAGAGGGAACAGCGGTGCTGTCAGAAACTGTAATGAGAACCTGGAGAGATGGGTACTGTAGAAGCCAGAGAGGATTTCCCAAAAGGGTGATTGTGGAAGAAACTGAGGTGCTTTTCTTTAAACTGACTCCTTTCTCTTTAGTAACAGAATCTGGTAACCAAAAATGGGCTTCATTTCCTTGCCTTCTTTAAAACTATATGTGCTTATTGACATAGTTTGGGCCAAATAAATGTATGCATATATATTTTGTGTGTTACTTCCAGGAAGTCTTTTCGAAAGGGAGAGGGACATACTTTTATTTTCCCTTCATGCTGTCTATCATGGCTGGAACTCTAGCAGATAAATTATAGACCATGAGGTGATCTAAGGAATAGAAGCCACAGATCAAGATCTGGAAGAGCATGATAGAGCTTCCTGGTTCCCTGCCATCAAGGAGCCACCATGCCATCTCTGAAAGGCTACCTCTAGAGGTTCTTTTTTAGATGCATAAATAAAAATGCAGCCAAGTTCAAACAAAAATTGAGAAAAAAAATCAATGGATGTGAGTGTAGAACAGTTGGGAGCATTTCCCTTACAGTCGATATGAAAACAGGTTCTAGAATTAAACTGACTAGCTTTAAATTAAGCTCCATCATTCATTAATTATGTAACATTAGACAAAGAATTTAATAGCTGTGAGTCTCAGTATGCTAATAGATAGAGATAATAATAGAATCTACTTCATGGGTTATGTGAGAAATGATTTAGATTATTCATGTAAAGTGCTTCACACAGTGCTAGCACATAGTAGGTGCTCAATAAATGTAAGTGAAAAAAATCAAGTGATCACTGATATACGGTATAATTTTTAAAGCACATTTAATGAAATCTGTTGGTTTCGATCATATTAATTCTGCAGTTTAGAGAAACAGAGAAACATAAATTTATATGAAACAAAATATCGAATGAAAAATATACTTTGTAAGCTTCAAATTATTATATAAAATAAACTTTTACTATTTTAACTTGAATGCATATCACTTTACAATGTGACCTCTAATAACACTTTAAAGATATATTTAGTTGATTTTGATACATGCCAAATGATTTATTACAATTAATTTATTTTTATTTCTACTGAAAGCACGATGGAAAACCAGTAAGTCATAATGGGTTGAAGAAATTAGTTTAAAAAACAATTCAATACCTTATAATATTTATAAGGTATATAATGTTATTTAAGGCACAATTACCACTGCTAATGCTATTCTTCAGGTATGATCTATAGTTATCTACATAATCATCAAAGTGATATAAAGAAAAATTGGTGACCATGGAGTTCTTCACTACAGCTACCGTATTCAATAAAGAATCAATTTGACTTATTCGAGCTTCATTTTAAAGTTTATTCTAGTGGGAGGCAACATGGAAAAATGGAAAGAACCCAAATTTTGTAGTCAAATAAATCTTAGTTAAAAAAAATGGATAGGTTCCATTTCTTACTAATACTATGTGAATGGTCACATCGTGTAACCACAAAAACTAGCATTAAACAGTATTAAAACTATTTTGCAGGAATTGAGAAATGTTAAACCAAGTTATTTTGTGTTCACATGCACACTCATTTTAAGTTATTCAAGAAATATTAACCACAATGAGATGTGGTAAATATTCAATATTACCATTATGAAAAATATTTACTGTTCTCATTGAAAAATATTTTCCAATTCTGAAATACTGTGTATAATTTGATTACTGAACCTTAAGAGCTGGGAAAGGTGGAGAGAACAGCCACAGTGATAAAACAAAGAATATTCATACCAAAAACTTTTCAAAGAAAGGCTTTTTGTTAAGAATGCAGAATTCTGAGAGATCAAGTATTACAAAATTTGAAGAACGTAGAGACTATACCTCAGTAGTGTGATATTTATCTAGGATCTGTCCACAAGACCCAGAAACAATAGAGTCCTGCCATTGATCAAATGTCTCACTCCGTGAAGCAGGCAAGATAAACACTGTATTCTCGGCTGGTACAAAGGTCTTAAGGTCACAAACTCCCGTTTAGAGATCAGTAAATGAGTTAAGGTAGATCCTATGAAGAATTCCTTTTGTCTAAGAGTAGGCTTGATGGCCAAAAATCAAATCAGACAGAAAGCAAATAAAGCCTGATTTATCACTTCTATTTCCGATCTCAAGAGTAATCTAGGCTGGTACGAAAATGAAGTAACATAACAGAAAGAGGGTGGGAGAGTCTGTGCCAGTGCCTACAGAAAAGATGGCCTAGACTTGAATTTGCTTTTTGGGTTTATATTTTTGTTTAAGGGCCAATGATATCTTTAAGGAATGTCCAATAGGAGGCTAATTTACAAGCATCATTGGATCATCCTCCAAAGCGTCTTGATTCTTCATTTACCTCTGTAACTCTTTTCCTCATACTATTGCATAAAGTTTAATAGTTAACATATTCTAGATCTCAATGGGTATCTACGGCAGCTTGAGAAAATAAAGCTTAAACAACTTTGACAGACTTATGAGGTTTCAGCAAAAAGGCAAGACTTGAAGTCAGTAAGAAAGGATCACTAACCAATAACTAATTTTTTAGTAGGAAGAGTACTTTTCCAAAGTTCTGCAATATTTCTTCTCTGATAATTTTGTACATCTCTCTTGTCATCTCTTGTTATGGATTACACGTCTCTTTCTCCATTAGACACAGAATGGCTGAGGTTGTGGGGACTTTATTATACCTTTGTCTCCCCATAACCTATTAGGTTGCTGAACCTATAGCATATGCCAATAAGTGTTTTTTAAATGAATAAACAATTATTCAGCTAGCTATTGAGCAAGGGAAAAAAGATATTACACATATAGTCTTGAGAAACACATATATAGCCTTGTATGGATAGCATTCTAACATATATGGAACAATTGAGCCACGATTAATGACCCACAGAATTGAGTATCGAATCTTGCTCTGGAGCAGGGGTCCCTAACCCCCGGGCCTTGGACAGATACCAGCCTGTGGCCTGTTAGGAAGTGGGCTGCACAGCAGGAGGTGAGCCACAGGCAAGGGAGTAGCTCCCTGGCACTAGCATCACCTCCTCAGCTCCACCTGAGATCATCAGGCATTAGATTCCCATAGGAGCTCCAGTCCCTGGTGCCAAAAAAGATTGAGGACTGCTGTTTGACACTAGAAATACTGTAAAAATATATAGTAGGGACACTTTAAAGTACTGTACCTCATTTGGGGCAAAGCATGGTCAAGGGAGGATTTGTTTGCATCCTTAAAAAGATAAGAATCTCTATAAGATTCTTGTTGAAAAAGCCTGAGACAACTCTGAGGTGGAGTCTGACACGTACTCCTCTAAGACCTTTGCAGAAGCCAGGTTCAGGTTGGTTTGCCTAAGGTTAAGCAACCCATTGCTTTAGTGCGGTGGGCTGGGCTTCAGTAACAGTGATGAATCAATGTGGCTGTTCCCTGGCATCTGCAACAGAAACAGCTTTCAGTTACCTGTACTTGCATTGATTGCTTCGCTTGGTGAGCTTCTTGTCTCCTCCCCCCGGTTCCCTGTTTCTTGTCACCAGCTCATCCTAGGTTTCTCTTGGTACAGTTTGGATTACTTTTGGGATAAAGTCAGAAGTGCTTTTTCTGAGTGCGCATATAGCTGAAGTAGGAGTGGGGAGTGAGCTTGCGGAACTCAGGCTCTGCTTCGCGCTAATGCTTTTCTTTGCTTTCACAGTTTTTGGTAGTCTCTTCCCAATCGCCCTAATTAACTTACTGGAGCCAAGTTAGCCCTAACACCTTTAATACGGTTTCTTGATTTTTTTTCTGATGAATCCAGGACCTAGAACTGGTGGCACACTTTAGAGAGCGCAGGGCGGAGCCAGCGGGAAGGCTCACGGCTCAGTGCGCATGCTCCGAAAGCTCGGCAGAGTAAGAGTACCTGTCTCTCTCCCGGAAACTTCCGGGGCGGAGAGAAATGGGCGGAGTCAGAGCCGGAAGCATAGGGTCGGGCGCCTGTTTCTTAATCTCCTTTGTGGGAGGGGCGCAACAGCTCTCGGGTGGTGAACATATGGTGACGTGGGATGTTTTACCTGTGGTTGCGCTCCCTTTTTCTCTACCACAAGGCTGGAAGCAGACCTGGGGTACATCTGACCCCCCTGAGCAGGCGGGGAGGTAGCGCCTACCCTAGTTCCTCTATTTACGGAAGTTCTGCCCACGTCTCAGATAGTCGGCTGCATTTTGCTCCATACCGTCACTAGCAGCTTTGATTTTATACCTTTTCAGCCGCCCCACAGCCCCTCCCGCCATCATGTATGATAGGGCTCCTCGCTTGCTCAGACTGGCTGAAGGTGGCAGCACTGAGGATCATGTGGGTCCTGGGTCCTACCAGGTACCTTTCCTGAAGCAGCAGGCAACAGGTAAGATGTGAGAAAAGGCAAACCTGTGACAGACACCTCACATTAATCCTGCTCCGCTTATGTGCCTGTGACTTAAACATAATAGTACCACTTCATAAGTATAACAAAACATGAAGTAGGCTGAAAAAATATCTTTATTTTACAAGGGCAGAAAACACATGGCTAGATACTTTCTATTGTACGGATTAGACCTAAGATTTTGATTTACTGCCCTGTTGACTATATGAGTCTCCAAATCTTGTGTGCTTCTTACCGTTTACTGTCTATTTTCATTGTAATCTTGTCTGCCACACACTTCCTACCACTAGCCAGAGACATGTATTTACTAAAATGTAACTTTTATATTTCAATTTTTGCAATATCATTTAAAGATACAGCCCCATGTATTTTTTAAGATAGATGCCTCTTATCTGACCAAACCCACGTTCTTTTTGAACATACTTAATGAGGGCCTTTTTATCCTACCTTCTGTAAAAAAACAAAACAAAACCAACAATTATATTCTTGAGAGATGGAGTGGAAATGGATAATTTAAAAAAATTATTCATTTATTTGCAATTAGTGACCTAGGGAAAATTTAATACATACTTCCAATTTACTTTCTGCTTTTCTTAATCCGATGATTTTGTGAAGTTTAATACCATTCAAATTATAGTTCTTCCCTTGTTAACCTATATTTTCCCTATTCCTACGCTGTGTATTTTTAAACAAATGCCAGGATCCATTACTGTGTTGACCTGACCAGATTAAGATTTAGGTTGATATAGGTTTCTTTGGGTGGAGGACAGATTAGTCATTTGTCATCGTTTTAATCTTGAATTTTACTGCTTTTCAACATCTGATATAAATATCAGTATTCTTGGAGCTTATTGTCTGTCTTTAATGCAGTTGAATTGTAAGCACTATCTCTCTCATAATTTATTAGCCACCAACGACCACCGAAAATGCTTACACCTATGATACTTTTAAATCCTAATTTTATTGTGACACAACTGACCACTTTATTTTTAGAAATATTTCTTCCCCCTGGTATCTGTAACATCATCATTTTTTTCCTGGTTCTTTTTCTAACTTGGGGACAGTGCCTGATACATGGTTAGGACCTAATAAACATTTGTTAAATGCTGAATCAGGGAATCACTTCCTCCCCACCACCCCCACCTCTTCATAGTCTTCTTTAAAAGTTCTAATTTTTTTAAACACCTTTTTAGTGTTTATATACTGTACTTTCCATCTTTTGCTTGTTGCTTTTTTCATGTGTACTTTCTTATTAAAATCCATAGCTTCAACTACTATCTATATTCTGATTCTGATGACTCCCAGAAATATAGGTAATTTATATATCTAAGTTGAACTTTCTTCTGATCTTAAATCCTCTGCATTGCCAGTTACTTTTTTGGACATCTCCACATGGGTGGTCTCTGGCATTTCAAATTCCAAGTGTCTTAATTCATCATTTTCCCCACTATTACTAGCCCCTTTGAAAAAATTCTCTATCAGTCAATCACAAACTTTAAGTTTTGGAATTATTCTAGACTCCTTTTTCTCTGACTGACCACTCCCACTGATATTTAAGACCTATTGATTTTGTCTTCTCATTATCTTAAATTATCCTTTCTCTTAATTTACCTGCCCTTGTCTTAGTTCAGGCCTCATTATTTCTATTGTGAAATAAACCAATAAAATATTACTGGTTTCTTTCAATTTTAGTCTCCACCCCAACTTCTATCTTATGGTTAACGTGATCTTTCTAAGATATAATTATGTTATTTGTTTAAAAAAAATTCCTTTTAACACTAAGGTTAAAATCTGAACTCCTTGACATGGTGCATAAGATTCTTCATGATCTGATCTCTGACCTGTTCTCCTGCTTTACCTGGTCTTTCCAGGCACCCACATCTTCACCGAGACTTAACCTACGTATCAGCAATTCCGGCTTTGCATTTTCGGTAAGTTCATGCTTAACTACTTCCATATCTTTGTATCCGCTGATACCTTTGCCCAGTATGCTCTTTCTTTCTTTCTCACCTGGCTAATTCCTACTTATTCTTCAAGACTCAGGTAAAGTGAAGTTGTTCTCTGTTCTTTCTCAAGTCTTTCGTCTTTGACTTCTTAATGACTTTCATAGCACCCTGATACTATATTGTAATTATCTGTTAACTTATCTGGCTGCCACACTAAAATGTGAGTTTCTTGAGGGCAGTAACCAGGCTCTTTACTCCATTATTCTCAGTTTTCAGTTCAATACCATAACAGATTGAAAAAAAAAAAAAAACAAACCCAATAATTCTTGAAATAAAGTTAAAAAAATTTAAGGAGTGACACATAGCAGAATAAAAACTCTTATAACATGACTTATATGAACTCTGCTTAGAGAGCAGTAGATAGAATATTGCAAGGCCCTTCCATGACTATTTTATAGAATTGTGATTTGTTGAACTATGAAGGAAACTAGGAAATTCCGTTCTTGAGAACTTTGAGCAGCTGCATCCTATAGATCCCAGTTTTAGCGATACTCAGTGATAACATGCTGATAATTGATAGAAGGTACAGGTGTTTCTAGTCATTTCTCTACTGATTCTCTAGCAAGATAGTTTAAAAGTAGCTTATTTAATTCCTAAAAATATCTCACCTTCTCTTAAACATCAGTAACACACTAGACTATGCAGAGGTATACATAGTTATTTCATTTAAGGGTCAGGTAGATTTTATAGAGTATAATGTAGGAAGAGCAGATGTTGGGACTCTATATAACTCAGTTGTTGAATTATGCAAGAGGAGAGAACCTTAGAGTCTTAGATCTTCAAAAGAAAGAAGCAAATATTCTTTATTACTGGCCTTTCTTTTCCCTAATTACCACTCTTCCCTTTTTGTCTTCACATTTTTCTCAGGAAATTCTTTCCACCCTAATTTGCAAACTTTATTGCCTTGACTTTTGGCCATTTTATCAGGAAGACACTTTTCTACCCAGGATTTGCAACCTGAAAGAGACAATATGAGCTTCTCTGGTTTCATGAGTGGGAGAAATAATAGATATTCCAATCTAGATTAGTGAGAGCAGTTTCTGATAGTCTCATTTATCTGAGAAACAAGCAAGTCTTAGCTCATCAGAGCAAGTTTTCCCCAGGGACAATCAGTCTAGTAAAATATGATAAAAACATGATCCTTTTAATAATGTGACTGCTACTGGCATTATTGTGCTGAGGAATATTTCATTGTTTTTGAGCTTGATTTACATAAATGGCATGTCACATAAGCTGTATATTCGTTACTTATATTGGTTCTGCATTAGTTATTTCTAAGCTCAGTGACAGAAGCTTCTAAATATATTTTTTTCTCATATTTCTTCTTTAGGGAGCAATGAGCTTTATCTGCCACAGAAGCATGAGCTGTCTGTGGTCTTGTACTCATGCCTATGTGCTTATGCCAACGCTAATGATTTTATCTTATTAGCCGGTCAGAGTTTAGGGACACAACCTCAGGGAATGCAATCTATATTTATGTTTAAAAAACAATATGTATGTGATTGCTCTATATGTTGATGTTCCTGAGATGAGTATGTTTCAAAGATCTAGTTATTGCTTTTTTGTGAAGAATACTCTTTTTTGTTGTTTTGAGCTTTAGTGGCTGTGGAACTTACCTTTTAATCATATGCTGCCCACCTTCTTGGGATGGACTGAGATTTATTGCTTCATCCCAATTTGATTTATCTCCTGCTGTTGGCACCTCAAACTCTATATATCCCAAACTGAATTTATTTATTTCTTCTCAAATCTTTTCCTCTTTTATATTCTTAATTTCTTCTTTCTACCCCATGGTTAGTTTATCATTTGTAGTTGGCACTTCACATGTCGATATAGCCTTATGTCTGAAATAAAACTTTTATCTTACAGTCTACCAACCCAAGTTTCCCAGAACGCTCTTCTATATTTTATGCCTTAATTTAGCAGCACTCTTTGTAGTGTAATTATTTGTCTATTTGTCTGGCTGCCCCACTATTTGAGGTCACGATTTTAGCTTGTTCATTATTGTACCCTCACTGCCTCTCTCTGACACATAATAAAGCATTCAGTATTATTGAATGAATAAATAAAGGTGTAGTTTAGAATATCATGTATTAATTCTGTATTTAATGTTTAATATGCAAAGCATATTGATACGGTGACCTACCATCCTGGTTTATCTGGGAATGTCCTGGCTTTAGCACTAAAAGTTCTGTTTCCTAGGCAAAGTAGGACAATATGTCACCCTAGCTATAAATATTAGTTAGGTATACAGTTATGAATAAAACAGAAAAGTCCTTTTTCTCATGGAGCTTATCGGTAGAAACATTTTCTTGTGGTTTTACTTGAGCTTAATATTTTATACAAGCTTTTAGCCTATTGATGAAAGAGACTAATTAATTTTGGAAAACTTCAATGAAGATTTTATGAGTACTGGCTTTCTTACGTACATGGGGCTATTGCATAGTTTGTTTTTTCCATTTTTATATAAATTTCAGTATTTTGCAACTAATTTTACATTTGTTTAGAGATTCAGTTAGAATCTCTGCCATGTTCTGATGACAGCAGCCTCAAAACTAGCTTTCTTGGTTCTCATATCTATATTATATAACTTCAGTGTTTCTAAACCTAAATTAAAAAAATATATATATCTTTAATTGTGAGGTGAAATATTTATGCAGAAAATTGCATAAAATATAAATTTATGGATTAAAAAGTGAATATTCAAGTCAAGAAATAGTGCCAAATTTTCCTTTTCAATCATAACTCTATCCTCTTCCCCTATGGGTAAGCACTATTTTGATATTTATGGATCACTTCCTTGCTTTTTAGTGAATTATTAAATCCTCTTGATGAAATGACCCCTTTATCATAATGAAATGTCTCTCTTATTCCTGGTATTCCTTGTTCTAAAATCTGCTTTGTCTAATTTTAATATGGTCACAACAGCTTTCTTTGATTCATGGATGCATGGTAAATCTTTTTTGTCCTTTTATTTTTAACCACTGTATCTTTCTGTTTAAGAGAGTTTCCTGTAGATGGCATAAAATAGGGTCTTGGTTTTTTTATCCAATCTGACAATTTCTGCCTTTTAATTGGGGCGTTTAGAACTTGTCCATTTAATTTAATTATCAATATTGTTGTCTTTACTCTCTTGCTATTTGTTTTCTATTTATCTCATCTGTTCTTTGTTTCTCTTTTCTTCTTTCCCCACCTTCATTGAATGAGTTGAATTTTTTGTTTAAAAGGTTTTGTTTTTATCTTCACTATTGGTTTACTAGCTATACCTCTTTGTTTTTTTTAGTGGTTGCTCTAAGATTTATAATATACATCTCTAACATCAGTTTACCTTTAAAAATATTATGCCACTTGACATATAATATATAAACTTTACAACAGTATGCTTCCATTTCCTCCATCTCATCATTTTGTCCTATTGTGGCCATACATTTTCTTTTACATGTACTATAATGACACAATAAATTGAAATTATTTTTGCCTTAAACAGTCAATTATTTTTTAAAAGGATTAAGAATTGAGAAAAAGTCTTTTATTAACCCACGTAAAATTTGTTGTTAATCCCATCCAGTGGTACTTTTCATTTCAGAAGTTTGATTTGGGTTTTTATCTTCCCTTTATCTTATCATGTTCATCTTTCTTCTACCTTATTGAACATATAAAGAGTATTTATAATAGATACTTTAATGTTCTTGTGTACTAATTCTATCTTCTCATTTCTAGATCTGCTTCTTTTCATTGAGTTTTCTCCTGTTTTTAGGACATATTTTCCTACCTCTTGGAAGAACACTGGTAGTTTGCACTATTCACTTCACATAATCTGTAGCTTGGTTTATGTGTGCTTATCTGTGTTTTAAAATCTGTATCTCGTTCTCTAGTTGCTTACATTTTATTGGTGTTCTGGATTTTTTAGCTCTGCTGGACACCCTTGCCTTTTCAAAATGAACCTTGACTTCCTTTTAAGGATTTCTATTCTTGTGGTCTTTGTTATAATATTCAATAGATTCTTGCTTTATAAGGGTAAGCTCTGTATTTTACTCTCTTCTTTTAAGCTGCAATACCTAACAAATAAATAATTCTTGATTTCAGTTGTGTTTAATTCAGTGGGCCTCAAAAGAAAAACATTATTTCTAGTTTTTAAAAGAATATCTTTTATTAGTAGTCAAGATTAGCAAGATTTTAAACTATTCTAATATCACCATAAATTTTCATAGTGCATACATTTTCCTTTAGTGTTTAAGATTCTTACAAGTTTTGAGTCCTCACTTTTATTCTTTTACTACTACTTGAATGTGGTTGCTCTTTTCTCTCCCATCTCTTCTATAATATTTATGTGGCTAAACTATACCATTTTCTTGATACATTTCTTGGAAATTTTTTTCAGTCTTTCAACAGACTAAATCTGTCTACTAAGTTTATCTACTAAGTTTGTCAAAGTTTCTGATTGCTTGTTCCAATGAAATTTGTATCTTGGATTTATTTGTAAACCTTTGTTTGGGGTCAGACAATCAAGAAATATTTACTGAGTGCCAATTATGTACCAAAGCAAGGAGACATTATTAACTACTTGCTATAAATTCACTTTAAATTATTTCTATCTAGGATGTCTCTACAAATTTACATATGCTGTTCTCTACAAATAACAGATACTATTCCAAAATATAAAACAGTTGTTTTCTGAAATGAAAATATTTTATCAGCTAAATATAACTGCCATTTTCATGCCAACCAAATATACTTAGAAGAAAAAAGACTTTTTAAAAAATTTTCTTTAGGCATTTTCCTGTTGTTTAGTAAGTCCAGTTCTAAGGTCCTTTTATTTAATATATATTAATAAAAATTCTGTTCTTACATCAGAATTTAAAAATGCAACAACTTCTGTGGCTAGCCATTAGTTCTTATAGTCTCAACAATTGAAGTTCCTAAATGATTTTATGTATTTTGAGTGCTTTTACTCTGAAATCATTGGAATCTTATCTGCCAGTGATATGATTTTATTTTTGTAGGTGGCTATGCACCATTTCTTTCTTTGGCTGCCAGAGAAAGTACTTTTACTGTTGCTTCTAACACTGAGAATGCTGTTCCAGGTCCAGGATACTATAATGTTTCAGAAGCACAGGTAAATTTATAATAGTTATTATAATTGTTTAAGTTAATAAAAATCATGCTTTCTTCCTTTAATAGACTATCATGTCAATTGTCATTTTTTATTTTCCCTTTATATCGTCTTTCTTCTTTCATTCTATGTTTTGTAACTGGAATAAGAGAAATATGTTCAATGTTGGATACCTGGTTGGGTGTTCTTCATTATTCTATGTATTCTATAAAACATAAAACATTGTTACATGCTTCATAGTCCTTGAGACTCTTGAATGAGAGAATAGGACTATTGAATTATGGCCCATGGAAGTTGTGCAAATTGTCAAGATATGTAGAAGAGGAATGGAAATAGAGTGAAGGAATTGGTTTGTGTGACATACTCTAAAGCTAGAGCTATTGCTATTTACTCATTTGTCTCCTATTTCTATACAGTCTTAAGAGTCTGTGATTAGAATCTTCTGTGGTGCATTTATATTAAGAAACAGTAGATGTAATTTTAATATTTTCATAATCATGGATATCATCTTCTACCCTTTCCACATAAATGTTGTATTTATACATAATGACTCCTAACTGACCCTACCAGACCTTTATTTCGCCTGTTGGAGGCCCAGATGCAGTTATTGATGCCTTGAATTTTGTGTTAGACTTTCTAAATGAATAATAGCAACCATTCTGTCAGGGATTTTTGGTTATAAGCAATAAAATAGATTTTTAAGACAGATACTAGGTTTACAATAAAAGATTTACAGGAAAAGCACTTGATTGGCTCATAGACTTGAAGAATTGAACAATCACGTCTTAAGGAAGGAAAGGACTAAGACAATTCTAGGTATTTCAGGAGTAGGAACTTCTGCACCATTCAATAGAGAACTGCCATTAGATAACTTAATTCTATAACTTCCTTTTATTCTTTTATGTGTGACTCCACTCAAGATTAAAATTCATAGTAAGGAGAATCTGATTGGTCCAGTTTAATTATGGACCAATACCTGTAGATCCTGAGATGGAAGATCCTGCATTTGGAAGCTCCTTTAAAACCACAAAGTATGGAGGAAGTTTGATTTCCATTACATTTCTTCCCCTGACTGCCCAGTCTCTTCTCATGCACACAACACACATACACAGTTATTCTTCCCATATATATAATTTATAAAATGCAGTTATTTTCTGTATAATTTTCAAATATACCTTCCCAGAAGGAGCCAAATCAATGTCTAGCTGCTGCATTCAGAGATGTTGTGTCACTACCAGAAGATTCCTGGATTTCTAGATTAAAGTCATTTCTTCTTTTGTTCTTTTACATTCCTATTTCATTGTTTCGCAATCTATAGATTAAATGGTAAATATAGCATGCTATATTATAAAGAAGTAGTTAGGAGTATAGGCTCTGGAGCTAGACTACTTAGATTCATAATCAGTCTCTGCCACTTACTTAGCTGTGAGACTTAATCTTAACGACTTAATCTCTTTAGGCCACAGTTTCCTCACCTGTTAAATAAAAGTAATAACTTTATAGGCTTTTCTTAAGGACTAAATATGTTAGTAAGCATTTAGATTAGTGACTGATTATAGTTAGCATTCAATAAATTTTAACCATAGTGTTGCCTTTTTACAGTAGAAAGGGGAAAGAAAGAAATGGGAAGTGAAAAAATGATATAGGAAGCAAGAAAATACAGGTGGGAATCTATTTTGTTTCTGTAACTGATCTTGCGGTTATTGGTAAATAAAGATATTACTCATTCTCTGTTCCCTATCTTTTCAACAAGGACTTTGTCTGGTGGAGTTCTTAGTTTGGCGGAGAGACCAGAATTTTCAGTTAAGAGAAATCTGAGTTCTTGGTTCTCAGGCTTGCTTCTCAGACCTTTAAATAAATTTATTCTTAGCATTTTTACTGGGTGTTACAGTGTGAGGAAGCTCTGCTGGGTATCTCTGTGTTCCATCCCACCATACTCTTCTGGGCTTTCATTAGTCTTGTTTTTCAGTCCTGCTCATGGTTAACCACTTCAGCCAATACACTAACCTTGTTATTTTGCTTTTTGCTTTATAGCATAAAGAGCCTGGAATGGTCAGTTGGTGGTCTTAACTTTCAATTCAGTGGAACATCTGTTGCTTCTCTCTGGGGTATTAAAACTTTCAGAATACTAAAGGTTAGATGACAAAAAGCAAAAAATTCTAGTCATTAAATGTAATTATTAGAAGTGTCACTTCTGCTTACACTCCAGAGCCCTCATACCAGCATAGTATGGGTGTATTGGCTTGCTCGTCCTACACATAGTTCCCTTTTTAAAACTGATATGTAACTCCAGTATTCTAAGAGGGAAATGTAGTAAAATACACAAAAGGTAGACTTCAAGCTTGTTAAATATGGCAAGTGTCAGGATGTTGGAATATAATATTAATACTAAATTTAGTCAATTCCACATGTAAAATAATATAAAATGCAGTTTAGGTCAAATTTCATCTTATTCCAAATTGGGTATATTTCTTGGATTTCAGGAATAAGGGATTAGAAAATATGCTTTTTTTTTTGTGCAATGAAAGATCTAAGGAAAAAGAGTTCTAGTAGTCTCTGTTTTTCTTCTTAAACTAAACAAATGCCAGAAGAAGATTGATTTCCTTGGTTTAAAAAATGATTTATGACTTATTTACTAAATTGCTGTTGTTTTTTTGGGGGGGGGGGTAGTTTTAGGCTAAATTATTGCCAAACTATTAGAAGTTTAAGAAGTGTGAATTTATCACACAATTTAAAAAATAAAGTCCATTTCATTTTAAATGGATGGATTAGGAATCATGCTTTTAATGTGACATAGTTTACATATTCTGTAAATAATATGGAGAATAAAGGGATAGCCTTATTGGAAATTAATGCAAGTATTTAATAATTTTTTTAAACTTTTCTTTGGAAGCATAGGTTGAAATGTTGCTTTCTATCAGCAAAACTTAGTAAATATTATTTAGAGACTTCAAGTAATAATTTAAAAACCCTAAAATGTAGGTTGTAGTTGTGAGGGCCTGCCTTCCCCGTAAAATGATAATAGCTGAAACTTTATAAAGCAGAACATTTAGAGTTGAAACTGTGCACCCAATTTGGACTTCTCTATTTCTCTGTATCTCTTATGGTTATTTCAGTTTGGTTATGGTTTGTCACCACTATTCCAAAATTGGGGGTGGGGATGAGGTATACTTTTTGCCTTTACAGCTCTTGCCCAGTCATGGGCAAAATCACTTTTCCTTTGTTTCCTTTAGCATCTGAAGCATGTTAATTTTTTACATGGAAGTTTGCTTAGTATATAAAAGAACATAAAGGAATTAAGAAAATAAAACAAGCAAAAGAATCAAGTTTACAAAATACAGACTTCTGATCCTTTGATAGATAATTAGCTTGTTAAGTCACATATCTTGTTCTGTTCATAATCCTGTTTCCTAGGATGAGTCCCACTACAGAGAGTCAGTACAAATTTTATTTATGTTTTCCGATCTTACTCTCTTTCAGTTTCTGACTTGTCTATGCATGGCAAGTACCATCTTGTTTCTTGCTACATGGAAATGGTTCTAGATGTGGAAATCTCTTTTGGGACTAGATAAATAGTTTCTTTTCTATATTTCATTACTTAGGCCTAGGTAATTGATGTCCAAATTAGGTTTGATTTTTTATCTAAGAGATATCTCTCACTAGAGCTGAATGATGGGATATCATATGTGATATGTAATATAGTATGTGGCTTCACCCTTAAGATGAAACTGCCCCTGTAATGTTGGGGGTTTGCTGATAATATAATAATTCATAAAATAACTAGTATGTAGACAAAAGCACAGTATGCAAGAAGTAGTAACACCATTTTTCTCACAGGTTTTCATGTAAATGTATAATTATTTAGTAATATGTTTTTTGAGTCACTTATTTGACATATGGCAGTTTCTTTTGTAGCCTCTTATAAAATCAGTAGATTGATAGTTATGAAATATGAATAATTTGAAAACATTTTCTGGTTAATTTGTACTACAGTTTAAAAATCCCATTAGATTGATTTTATTATAATCTGTAAAGGACTCAATATAAATTCAAATTGCAATTTAAATTGTAAGACCATAGAGACCATACACAATGATGGCTTTTGAAGAATTAAAATTCAAGGTCTTTTTTTTTTCACATGATTTAACTATATAACTTGTAATG
Organism: Pteropus alecto; assembly: GCF_000325575.1. Classification (NCBI taxonomy): domain Eukaryota; kingdom Metazoa; phylum Chordata; class Mammalia; order Chiroptera; family Pteropodidae; genus Pteropus; species Pteropus alecto. Next base: position 8,168,136 of record NW_006434897.1, on the reverse strand, counting down.
TTAATTTTTTTTTTTTGCAAAATCATTAATCTATTATTATAGATCCAATCTCTTTAAACATAGAAATTCTGAACTTATTAAAACAGTAATCAAATAATGAATTGGCTAAGAATATAACATGACTTAAAAAAAATCTTATCTGGTCAATCAAATGCCAACTACTATTACTATGAATCATTTTTGGAATGATTACACTATGACTGTTTAATAGAAACTAGTATGATGGAATTTTACCTCAAATAAATGGCTATTATCTAGTTGATAATTTTCCGATTCTAGAGAATCCATTTATGTGGTATGGAGAGCAATGGAATAGTCCTCCCAGTGCTTTTTCTGCAGTAAACATGTTTAACACTAATCTGAGCATAAAACCAAGCTGTTGCCAATAAGCCTACATAAACATCCCTAGAAATGAACAAAATATTTTCATGAAAATAATTAGTTCAAAGCAAGCTTGGAAGGTTTGCTTTTTCCTTGCAATCTGAATACCAGCATTTTTAGCTCCTTTCAAAGGTACAGATTCTCCAGGGGCCTGTATATTTACACTCTTTATTCCTGTTCCACAGCTTTGGAGAGTCCTATGTCTCTGATTTCTGTTTCAAAACTGAGTTTTACATTCTCCTACAGTGTACAGCAAATTTTAGTTTGAATTCAGAGTTGTAACTGATAACCATCATTGTCATTTCTCTTATCCTCTTTTACTAGAACTATGTCTTCAATTAAGAGTCTTAACTTTCTCAGGTTGAGTTTTAAAACTATTTTTTCATATTACTATATAATATTTATTAAATAAGTATTAATGATAAACTGTTTCTTTTAATTATTTTATAATTTTTTTTTCTCTTCAATTTAGTATAATATAAAAGGAGGCCATAGTCTACAAAATCGGGAGAAACGTTTTAAGAAGTTTATTTCCGACAGTCCAGGACCAGCGAGCTATGATCAATCTTGTCCTGGAACATTCAAGATCACGAAGAGAAAAGTACTAGGGGCCAAAGAGCATCTTCAATCTGTACGTTGTAATTTTAAAGTTTTTCTAATGACATTTCTTTAAGTTAAAATAAAATAGAAAAGGTTCAATGTTTTATGTGACGTTAAATACATTTAAAAAGCCTTACAATTACTGGATTTTGTTAACAAATGTCACCATGATAAAAATAAACTTGAAAACAATAATAAATAAAAAGCCTTACTATAAAGATTAGTAGGTTTATTAATATCCTACTGTAGTTATTTTATAATTAAATGAATACTCAGTTTTGTAAACTTTAGTTATTTTTTGTTACAAATAGATGGGTGAATTGGGTTACAAATGAATTGTATTTCTTACTGTGGATTACAGTCAAAAAATTTAAATCTCATTATGCTAAGGTATGGATTTAGAAAATGAATTGCTAGGTCGTGGAGTATGTCCATGTTGAAGTTTACTAAATACAGATCCAAGATCCCTCTCTACAATTCTGAAATCCAAAAAAACTCTAAAACCACTTTTCCCATAAATTTGTAACAAAGTCCTTTGGCAGTGAAAATGAACCTAAAACTAAGGCTATTTGAAGTCTGTAATTAACCCATTTAGTGTAATGATTCATGTTTCACTGTAGAAAGATCAATATGTTGAGAGTAGAATGCTGCTCCGAACTCATTGGGAGTGGTAATGTAAAAATGTTCTCTTCACCTTTTACCTTTCAAACAAACAAACAAGAATTTCAAACACACCTGGTCTCAAAGGTTTTCAGTAAGAATTTGCAAACTTATGTACCAAAAGGCTCTCCAAATTGGCTGAACTAATTTACACTTCTATCAGCAACGAGAGAGCTTTTTCCCCCATTTTGCCCAGACTTGATATAGTCAGACTTAAAAAGTTTTGCCAATCTCATCAGTGAGAAAACACATCTTGTTGCTATTTTAATTTGTACTTCTCTGGTTATTGAAAAGGATAAACATTTTCTTATGTGTATTGGCCATTCGGATTTCCTCTTTTGGGAACTGTTTGTTTATATGACTCTTTTTTTTTTTTTTGACAATTCAACAGTAAGTCATATATATTTTGCATTGTATGTTCACTGCCCATAGTTAGATTTCTTTCTGTCGCCATGTATTTGCCCCTTTTACCTCATCTACCTCCCTCTTCCTTTCTCCCTGCTGGTAACAACTAGTCTGTTGTCCATGTCCATGAATCTCTGTTTGTTTATCATGTTTGTTCGTTGCTTTTAGAGTTATATCCCACATATAAATGTATCATGTAGTTTTCAACTTTTTCTCTCTGGCTTATTTTGCTTAGCATGATTATCTCAAGGTCCATCCATGTTGTCGTAAGTGGCAGTACATTATCTCTTCTTATAGCTGAGTAAATTCCATTGTATGTATGTACCACAGCTTCTTTATCCAGTCATCTATTGTAGGACACTTGGTTGCTTCTGTATTCTGGCCATATGAATAATGCTGCTATGAATATTGGTGTGAAAATATCTTTTTGGATGTGTTTTCAAGTCTTTGGGGGTAAATACCCAGTAGAGGGATTGCCGGATCACATGGTAGATTAATTCTTAGTTTTTTGAGGAACCTCCATAATGTTTTCCATGGTGGCTGTACCAGTTTGCAGTCCCACCAGCAGTGTATGAGGGTTCCTTTTTCGCTACATCCTCTCCAACACTTGTTATTACTTGTCTTGTTGATAATAGCTATTCTAACAGGTGTGAGATGGTATCTCATTGTAGTTTTGATTTGCATTTTCCTAATAGCTAGTGATGTTGAGCATCTTTTCATATGTTTGTTGGCCATTTGTATGTTTTCTTGGGAGAAGTGTTGGTTCAGATGCTTTGGCTATCTTTTAATTGGATTATTTTGTTGTTACTGAGTTGTATGAGTTCTTTGTATATTTTGGATGTTAGGCCTTTATCGGAGGCGTTGCTTGCAAATATCTTTTCCCATTCAGATGGTTGTCTCTTTACCTTGTTGATGGTTTCTTTTGCTGTGCAGAGCTTTTTAGTTTGATATAGTCCCATTCATTTATTTTTGCTTTCTGCCCTGATTCCTGGGCTCTGCCACTGAGTGGAGCGCACAGATCTCTCAGGCAAGGCTATTCAGGGATCCTGCTGTACCTTCTCCCCTCTCTCTCCTCTGCAGGGAGCTCTGGCTTCGAGAAGCAGCTTCTTTGTTCCTCTCTATCTACTGCCAGACTCCCAACTTCCCTGGTTCTGACCTCTGGTAGTTATGCGCAGATCACTTGTTCAAACTTGCTTGTGTGCACGGTGAGTGTTTTTTGTTGAGTTTTAGATGTTCAGCTTATTGTTATTTCAAGGAGAGAGAACTGGGACATTCTTATTCCACCGTGCTTCAGAGGTCACTCAGTTAAAAGTTAAAAACTTTCGTTTTTAACTGTATTAACATCTGACTTACTTTTTGCTTTTGTTAAACCTATAGTTACTTCCAATGTCTATGGTGGATAGAAAGTAAGGGATATTTTAGAAGCCACCTGAATGGTTTACATATATATATATGTGTGTGTGTATGTATATATATATATGAAACTCTGTTTAAGTACTGTTAATAAAATAGCAAAATTTAAAACATGATTCCTGAAATAAAAAAGCTTAAAATTTAGGTGGGAGATATATATAGACAGCTAACTAATGTAAAATGAAATTTGATAGGTGCTAATTGAATGACCATGTAATTAAATGTCATAGGAGTGTAAAGGAAGATTACTGTATTATGGGAAAGAATAATTTATAGAGGATTTTTAGAGGAGGTTGGCTTTGAAGAATATCTATTTTAGTCATGGAGAGCCACGTGGTTGAAGATAGAGAAGTGGGAGCTTTTGGAGGACAATGAGATTATTTTGACTGGAATGAAGAATTTGTATAGGGTCTAGCAGGTAATATGTTTGTAAAAGTATGTTGGTGTTATATAAATAATTTTTATACCAAAGGCCTACCACTTAATAAATAATGTAATCTAGCGGATTTGGGCCGTGGTTTAATTTGAGTGTTTCTCTTGCCATATTTTACATAGTTCATATTAATTAAGTTTGAATTAGTTTTTTGATTGTTTAGGAAAATATATTTTAGGGTTTAGTGCTCAGTTGAATAATGTCAGTGCAATGACAATGAGGTTGTTTTATAAGCTGATATTTAAATATCAGCTCTTTCATGTGTGGAGACAAAATAAATATCTATGTACTCATGCAAGAGTTTATCAGACATTTTTGGAGTGACTGTGTGTACCAGACATGGTAGGCACTGATAATATATAGGAGAAAAATCACTGCTCCCTGGGATCTATAATTTTAACAGGAAAGTAATGAATGAAATTCAATACCAAAAAGTTGGTGAAATGATATCTTAATAAACATACATCATAATAAAGTGTTCACTAGTAGCTCAAAGGAGAGAGTTTTTGGAGGGGTTAGGGATATCACAGTCGAGCTGGATTTTGAAGAATAAGTCACTAAGTAGTTAAAAAAATAGGAAAAAACACTGACAGAACACCATGCGAATAAAGATATTGTATTTAATGGCATGGTATGTTCAGAGAAGAACAAAGTTCTTTGGACTATTTGGAGTATAGGAGTATAAGGGAGAGTAGTAGTAGGAATAAGGGCTAGAGAAAGAGGTAGAGGGTATATTTTGGAAAGACTACTTCATGCAAATAATTTTTGAGAGTAGTGAATGGAAGGGAAGCCAGTCAATGCTTTCCTGTTTAATTTGGTAATCAGTCTCATTAAGTATCACTGAAACTACTTAATAGTTGTCTCTAATGTTAAAAAATTCAGCTAATGATAGTATGTTAATTACATGATTATATATTAGGCATGTATACACTCAACTATAGCATTTATTTAGAATGTATAGAGGATCAATATATTAGTAAGGAATTTTCCAAATAACTAAGTCATTTACTTGTCTGTATTTTATTTGATATATTTTATACTAGTATTTCTAATATATGGTACTCCTTCATGTTTTTATTTAAATTATAAAATATTATCCATTAAAGGAAATTTTGAAAATAAAATAATCACCCTAAAATTCCTGACTCTAACATTGATATTGTATTAATTTTTGCATAGCTTTTCTCAGTATTAAATTATATATGTGTATGACTTTATACACATATATAATTTCACATAACTTACATTGCTATAGTCATAAATTCAATTTTACATTTTATTTTTTATTTTGATTCAGCATTAAATCATAGACATTTTCCTTGCCACATGGTCTGCATAATTAGGATATTTATAAAGGGCACCGGTAATATGATGATAAGTCAGTAGCTGGGAGGGAATGAAGTCAGGAAATGTTACAGAAAATGTAAAGTTTGTTTTTGCCTGGCAGATACTGTGATAGCATAGGTAACCAATTTGGCCTATTTTTTGATGTGACTATAGGAATGAATACCTGTTTTTTGAATCAGTAATAACTTTCTTTACTAAGGAAGATAAATAACTGAGCCAAGTGAAAGATTCTTTGCCTCTTAAGGTAGATTTAATAGTAATCGTACATATTACCTTGATTTACTTGAATGCCCTCCTTTAAATTATTTTTATAGAACAAACTTTTTTGTTTTATATTATGAAACTCATTAAGTCAACATTTAATAGTTACCTTTTAGTAAATTTAAATATTTGGTTCTTCATTCCTTCTCCTCTTGCCTTCGAGTAAATAAAATAAACTGTTTTCTTGCAGAAAATTTCAAAGGCACCTTCAGTTTCCAGAAGTGTTTATGTTCCTTCAATTCCTTGTGGACGGTCATATGGTTATCATATTAATGAGGATGACAGTATTATAAAACATTTTCCACCTGCTAGTGACAGCACATTAGGTCCAGCATACTATAAACCTCAATTTGTAAGTATATTGCATTTCATGTTGACAGTTGGAAGATTATGATTACACATATTTAGTTAATGTAACACTAATTGCAGTAACAAATAGATCTCCAAATCTTAGTGGCTAAATGCAACAAATTAGTTTTTCCTCATTTATGTGAGCAATCCTTGTTAAGAGACTTTTCTTCTATGTAGATATTCAGGCTTACTCTAGCTGTGTTACTATCATCTTCCAGGGCTTTGTAGTCATCTGCATCCAGCTGGCAGAAGGGGAAAGAGAATGGAGGACTACTAGTGAGAGGTTTTTGTGGGCCAGGCTTGGGAGTTAAAGCTCTGTCACATGGACACACTTTACTGCCAAGGAGGCTAGAAAATATAGCCTAACTTTATCTAGGAAGAAGAGGAAACAGGTTTAACTCACTAGAAGGCTCTGCTATAATCTATAATCATATGCAGTACATAGATATTCTTTTCCTGAATTGGAAAGTGAAAGAGAACAATTTATTTACAAGAGAATTTGAGTCTGATAGTGTATTATTTATTTCACAAATGATTATAAAAAAGATAAGGAGATTCTCTTCGATTAAAATATCAAATATATCAGATTTATCTCATCCAGGTTTGAACCAAAATTTTATTCAGCTGGTTGAAATGTATGAGTTATCCATGAATATAGATAATAAATATAGATAGATGATATGTCTGGTTTTACTTAATTATAAGACTAAAGTACATAGTGCTTTGAACCTGTTTTTTTCTTTTATACTTTTATGAGATCTGAAAGAAGTAATCCTAGTGAGCAAAATGGCAAAAATTAAGCGTAGATTTAAGGAGAGGCTGACAAGTCACGTTGGGCAGAGAATAAGTATTCTCAGGATTTGGCTTGACCTTCGCTCTCGATACTCCATAGCTTTTTGTTTGTACATGTCTCCACCTTTGAGCATTGGCTCAAGCACCTTCATAAACCATTTGGTTTGTGGCAGTAGGTATACAGAGGTATTTTCGGGTCTTAGATCTGCGGAATTGATAAAATGTTTTTCTTAAAATACTTTTACTTTATATAATTATACATTTTAATAGTATAAACATAATATATCTGTGTATCTTTCATTAGGTATAACACAAATAAAATTTTGTCACACTTGAAGTAGCTATATTTTAAAATAAATGTATCATTACAATTATTACCCTATTCAGTTTCCTTTCCTTTTGCCAAAGTAAACACTAAATCTTTATTACATACATGAATAACAATGTATATTGTTGTCTGATTTAAAATATATAAGTAAATGGTATCACCTGGTATGTAGGTTGCGTACTGTTTCACTTACTGTTATATTTTCTAGATTTAACCATATAAATGTATTAGATGTAATTCATTCATTATTTCTAGTTAATAAGTTTGCTTTTTAAAAATAATTTTAAATTTTGAAATAGTTTCAAGCTGATAGAAAAATTACACGAAGAATACAAAGAATTCTCATATACCATTCACTCCAGTCCTGTGGTTAATACTTTATCACATTTGCTTTATCATTTTTTCTCCCTATACATTTATATTATTATTATTATTTGACATTGAATTTTATTTACATTACATTAGTATCAGGTGTAGTGGTTCACAGCATAGTGGTCAGACATTTATATAATTTGTGAAGTGATCGCCTGATAAGTCTAGTACCCATCTAGCTCCATTGTTACTGCATCGTTACTAACTATATTCTCTCTGTTATGCTTTACATCCCCATGACTATTTTGTAACTACAAATTTGTACTTCTAATCCCTTCACCTTTTCACCCAGCCCCCCAAGGCCCCTCCTATGTGGTAACCATAGATTTATTGTCTGTATCCATGAGTCCGTGTCTGTTTTGTTTGCTCATTTATTTTGTTCTTTAGATTCCACATATAAGTGAGATCATATGGTATTTGTCTTTCTCTGTCTAACTTATTTTACTTAGCATAAAACTCTCTAGTTCTATCCATGTTGTCGCAAATGATAAGATTTAATTTATTTTTGTGGCCGAGTAATATTCCATTGTAAATATGTACCACGTATTCTTTATCCAGTCGTCTATTCACAGATGCCTAGGTTGTTTCTGTATCTTGACTGTTGTAAATAATGCTACAGTGAATAAAGGGATGCATATATCTTTTCAAATTAGTGTTTTGGATTTTTTTTGGATAAATCCTGAGAAGTGGAATTGTGGGGTCATAGGTAGTTCTATTTTTAATTTTTGAAGAACCTTCATACTGTTTACATAATGGCTGCGCCAATTTGCATTCTCACCACCAGTGCATGAGGGTTCCCTTTTCTCCATATCCTCACCAAAACTTGTTGTTTGTTGATTTATTGATGACGGCCATTCTGATAGGTGTGAGGTGATACCTCATTGTGATTTTAATTTGCGTTTCTCTGATGATTAGTGATGCTGAGCAGCTTTTCATATATCTTTTGGCCATCTGTATGTCCTCTGGAGAAGTACCTACTTAGATCCTCTGCCCATTTTTTAAATGAATTGTGTTCTCTTTTGTGTTGAGTTTTATGAGTTCTTTATAAATTTTAATTATTAACCCCTTATTAGATATATCCTTGGCAGATATCTTCTCGCATTTAGTAGGCTGTCTTTTTGTTTTGTTGATGATTTCCTTTTGCTGTGCAAAATCTTTTTAGTTTGATATAGTTCCATTTGTTGATTTTTTTTCCTTTGGTTTCCTTTGCCTAAGGGAGATATATAAGAAAAAAATATTACTAAGAGCAATGTCCAAGAGTTTACTGCCTATGTTTTCTTCTAGGAGTTTTATGGATTGGGTCTTATATTTAAGTCTTTTATCCATTTTGAGTTTATTCTTGTATGTGGTACAAGAAGGTGTCTAGTTTTATTTTTTTTGCATGGATATGTTCAGTTTACCTACATAATTTATTTCATAGAGTGTCTTTACCCCATTGAATATTCCTGCCTCCTTTGTCATAGATTAATTGATCATATAGGCATGGGTTTATTTCTGGTCTCTCAATTCTGTTTCATTGATCAATATGTCTATTTTTATGCCAGTACCATGCTGTTTTGATTATTATAGCCTTGTAGTTTAGTTTGATATCAGGTAGTGGGATACCTCCAACTTTGTACTTTTTTCTCAAGATTACTGTGGCTATTTGGGGTCTTTTGTGGTTCTATATAAATTTTAGAATTATTTGTTCTAGTTCTGTAAAAAATTTCATCGGTATTTTGATAGATATTGCTTTGGGTAGTATGGACATTTTAATTATGTTAATTCTTCTATCCATGAGCACAATATATGCTCTATTCATTTGTATCCAATTTCTTTCTTCAGTGTCATATCTTTCTATGTACAGGTCTTTTACCTTTTTGGTTAAGTTTATTCCTAGGTATTTTATTTTATTAATTGTAACTAGGTTTGTTTTCTTAATTTTTCTGATAGTTCATTATTGGTGTGTAAAAATACAACTGATTTCTAAATATTGCTACTTTACTGAATTCACTTATCAGTTCTAATAGTTTTTTTGGAATCTTTAGGATTCTCTCTTTATAGTTTGATGTCATCTGCAAGTAATGATAGTTTTATTTCTTTCTTTTCAATTTGAATGCCTTTTATGTGCATAAGTGTTTACAGGGGTTATATTCTCATCTTTAATTGATTATCATTATGTAATGTCCTTCTTTGTCTCTTATTTTAGCCTTTGTTTTAAAGTCTATTTTGTCTGATATAAATGTTGCTAACCCTGCTTTTATTTTCATTTTCATTTGTATGAAATATTGTTTCTGTTCCTTTACTTTCAGCTATCCTGTGTCTTTTGATTTGAGCATTTAATACATTTACATTGCAAGTGGTTATTGATAAGTATATAGTTATTGCCATTTTAGTATTCATATTTATATTTTTTATTTTCCACTTCTTAAAGAAGCACCTTAACATTTCTTGAAATACTGGTTTGGTGATGATGATCTCCTTTAGCTTTTTCTTGTCTGGAATATATACATATATATATTTTTATTAAGCATTTTGAGAATACATTTTAGATGATGCTCCTTACTCCTAAATACTTCAGTGTAAATTTCCCAAGAATAACACATTCTCTTTTATAACCACAATTATCAAAATCAGGAAATTTTTATTTATATAATACTGTTATCTAATCAATATCTTTTGAAAATCTTGATTATTATCTTAATAGTCTTTAAGCAAAAAAGGAATTTTGATCTAGAGTACAATCTGGTATTACACGATGAATTTAGTTTTTATGTGTCTTTAGATTCCTTTAATTAGAACTGTTCTTAGTCTTTCTTTGTTTTTTTTTGTAACCTTGAATGTTTGAAGAGCACAGGCTATTAATTCTATAGAATATGTCTCAATTTTGTGTTCGTGTATATTTTCTCATGATTAGAATACGTTTATACATTTTTGCAGGAATACTGTGGAAGTGATACATCCTCAATGTATGATATAAAAAGGCACAGATGTCTCTTTATTCTGTAATTGGTTATATTAACTTGAGGTGGTATCTTCCAGTTTTATGTACTGTAAAGTTACTATTTTTTAAAATTTATAAATATTTTAGGGGAGTTACTTTAAGAATATATAGATATCCTTTTCCTCATCAAACTCTCACTAGTTGAAACATCTATTGATGATGCCCGAATTAGTTTTACTGTGATGTTTATCAAATGGCGGGCAATTTACTAATTCCATCTTTTCTTTAAAATTATATGTCAGCACTTTACTTTAAATGAGAACTTTATCTTCTTCCCCATTTATGTATTTATATTAGTATGGATTCATGAATTTACTCAAAGGGTTATAATTGATTACTCTCATCATTTATTTTGAGGTTTAAATTACCTCAACTTTGAACCTTGGGAGCCCTTTCAAGCTGCTCCTTGTTTCTTTGACATATCCCATTATTCTTTGAGCATTTCCTTACCCTTTGGCACAATAAGATGTTCCAGGTTCTCTTCATTGTTTTCCCTACTCCAGCCTTGGAATTAGCCATTTCTTTAAGGAGCCCTATTTCCACTTAGTGAAGAATGGTATTTCAAATCAAATCAGTACACTAGGAACATGCATTGCTACCTAGATGTCATTGCTTCTAGGCCATCTTAATGGACAATTAGAAATCTGTACTTATTTCTTCTCTATCTGTCTGTTAAAAACTTTGAGCTTATACCGATACCTCCAATTCTAATCCAACACCATGGATTTATTTTAGTCATTCCTTTCCATATTTGAACTCCCTTCTCTCACAGTGAAAAACCTGGTTCCCATTATCATCAATTTATTTACTTATTTACTTAATCTTATAAAACACTGAAAGTAGTTACAGAATTGCTATCCCATCACTGCAAAAAAAAAACCAGACTTAAGAAGATATAAAGCTCTTTCCTCTAGGTGACCTTAAGTAGTAAATGAAGGCTAAGGCAGACTTTAGTAGTAAAGTCTTCATCACTAGTAGTAAATGAAGGCTAAGGCAGACTTTAAACTGCCTACTTGAGTGTTGAAAGTGTACCTCAACACATTGACAACACCTCTGCAAAGGTTGGAGATTTATTGGTTTAAGGCATTTAAGGAAACCTCTATCCAATCATTACCTGACTGTTTAGCTAATCAGCCTGAGAAATCAGCTGGCACACATGACAGAAAATACAGAATTTAATGAATTAGTGCAGGAAAATCACCAAATAAACAAACAAAAAAACCTCTCTTGGGGTAGGAGGAAATTCTGATTTCCAGAGTTGCCACATTATATCAAATGTCCAGTAGTCAACAAAAATACGAGCCATGCAAAGAACAAGAAAAAATATGGCTTAAACAATTCTCTCATTACTGTTAACATATCTCAAAGTGTTGTTCTTGCTTTAAAATTATATTTTTATATATAGCATTTTTAAATTTTAGAATAGTATGTCATTTATTAGAAGGCCAGAATAATCCCTCCAAGCTTCCCTTGATGTATAAAACCTTTTCACATATGAATAAACATTACCTTAGCATAAAATGTGTTTTCTTCCTGATTAAAAATTATTTATAGAAAACAGATGTAAGAAGAAAATTTATTCCACAATTTTAATAGGTCCAATTATTTGATGACTTATTTTAGTAATTATTGAGTCAATCCAACTTGTATTTATTAGAATAAAAATCTAGATTTACTTTAAGAAAACATGTAAGAACATAGATTTCTATATCAAAGACATAGTTTTTAATATTCAAGAAGATCCAACAAAGTTTAATTTGAGTTGGATCATGATATATTCTGAAATATCCATCTTGACTTTGAGAAAACTAGAGGTAGGGTAGCAAAGCTCAATAGCCGAAGGCTTTGTTTTCTTATTTTTCCTGCAGAAAAAAAGAAACAGCACAGGTTTCTCATTGATGGCTGTGAAGTTGATACTGTAGTAATGTTAATTCACATCTTATCCAAATTTCTGATAATTCTGTTTTCTTTAGCTGTTTTTTGAGATAATACTATATGTGGGCTCAGATTCCAGATGTGAATATTAATAGAAAATTAAGAAAATAGTCTAAGGAATGGGTAATAATTATGGTTCTTCCCTGAACTAGCCAATAACATCTGCTGAAGGTATCTTATATAGCTTAAGACTCTAGGCAACAAATGATAAGTTTTAGCTGTATTTAATCTGTAAAGAGAAATTCATATATAAATTATTTTGTATAACGTTTTGAATGATAAAATTTAGCTTCTCTCTCTCTCTCTCTTTTTTTAGATGAGCCCAAGTAATCATTAGACATTTACTTTTCAGAGGTGAATTTTGTAAGCAAAGTTTGCAGTTGAAATTATGACACTGATGTATTTGCTAATGAGAACATGCTGGGAACTACCTGTGTGCTGCCACACTGGAAAGCAGTCCATTAGTGTTTAAATTGATGCATGTTGGACTTTTAATTCTTTATTAGTGTTTAAATTGATGCATGTTGGGACTTTTAATTCAAAGCAGGTTATAGAAGAGACTTGGGGAAAAGTTGCACAGCCCCTTCTTCATTCATTTCATTGTCATTGGGTGTGACAGTAATTCTTCAAGTTACATTACAACATTCGCTTAAAACAATTCAGCTTCATGCTGAGTTTGCTTCAATTAAGTCATATTTATTTGCTAATGATTTTCTAAGTTGACAATGACCTTGAAGTTGGTATCGTTAATATTTCTTGACATAGAGTATGATTTAGAAGGAAGAGTGTATCAATTTATTCTTCATTTTTTTGTCTGTATTTTTAAAAGGCTTTTAAATTGAATTTGAGATTGAACATTTACCTAAGTACTGCAGAGATTAGTGAGTTAAATGCTTTTTAATTCTCATGATTAAAATAAAATGAATTTTATTGTGTATGCATGAAAAAGATTTTGCTAAAATCTCAAATGGTGTGTGTGTATGTGTATGCATCATCTTTTCTTCTACTGGATTACTTTAAGAATTGTTAAACAGTTGAACCAGAAAATCACAGTAATGTAAATGAACCTGAAGAAAACTTTTTGGACATAATTCTGCTCAAGGTCCTGAAATTCTGTGCTAAAAGAATTAATATAAAACCTTAATATGTATTTTTTAAGCTATAACAATATGATATAAAAGATGATTTATCAAAATGCTGTTTTAAAATATTGTTTTTTTTCCTTTACAAACCTATAGGCTATAGTCTAGATATTAGATATGCTTCTGTCTGAAATATATAAAATATCTAATGTATCTATTATGACTGTATTAGAACAGAGTTCTACATTTGTGTACTTCACTAGTAATTATACCTAAAATCTGCACAATTATGAAATTCTGCTTCATTTCTAAGTAGAAAGAAAGTATAACACGGATGAGGAATTTTATTTCTGCCATCAAAGCTGTATACATACTTTAAAACCATGGCTATATCGGGAAATCCCATTTGAAAGGTGGTTTAAAACACTTACTTTAGCAAAAGAAAGTGTTGTGTGGCCTGGCAGTCTTTCTTTTCCTGAAGCTCTGTAGGGTACAGCAGTCTTTGGAGTGCCACTGACCCAAAGGAACAGGCTGCTTTTCAGCTACTCTAGTGGATGCCATGGTTTCTTCCAGTACTCCTCTGCTACCATCTGCTGCTCTGCGGGACATGTCAGGCTGTGCCATTTTTCTGTGTTACTCTGCTAGGTGTTACAGTATTTGTCTCTGTTCTCTAGACCCAAAGCCTCTGGATGATCTAACTGCCTTATTTCCTTCTGTGTGATACTCAGGAGTGCCAAAGCAGTGTATATACTCCATGTGTTAGAGAGATTGGTAGGATAGCTCTTTCCATTTTTATTCATAGCTCTGTTCTAGGACTAAAAAGGTCTGGCCTTGGGAATCATGTATCATCTAGACAACCTACTTATAATAGTAATAGGACTACTACTACTACTGTCTTACTTTGATATAGTGCTTTATAGTATTTTAGCTTCAAAGAGTGTTAAACCTAAATGTCCATAGTGAAGAGGAGAAAATACCTCTCTGCTCTTTTTATAATTCATTAGAGGGACTTTGCATATCAATAATATAAGCACATTGAGACCATTTACAGTGCTGGAAATATTCTTAGTGGAAATAAGGATTCTTTTTATTTATGTAACAAGTTTTCACAGGCTTCATTAGATTGTAAGTAAAAAGAGAATCACAATTATGTTGATAACTCAAATGTATTTATGTTGTCTCCTATTGTTGTGGAGGATCTCTAGCCTTCTACAAAGTTCTCCTTTCCAGATGTTTCTAGAAGTCCTCAGGAGCTGTCTCATCCGTGCTCCTGAACAAGTCTGTTTTCCGTGAGACAGCTGCTGCTCCACCAGACATCTCAGTCTCCTGCCAGATGGTGCTCTCTGCTGGGCGTTTCCTGCAGTGTGCTTATCGCAGCTAAAACTGCCGGCTGAGTTGGGCAAAGTTGAGAGGATAATGCTGTTCTTTCTTTGTGTTATACTCTACTAATGAGGTCTAAAAGTAGGGCTGATTTTTACCATTATTTTAATGAAACAGGTGTTTTAGATTTTTCGTAGCCCCTTTGCATTTTACAAGACACAGGCATAAGTCCAATGGGGACTGTCTGTAAGAAGGCAAATTCAGTCAACAAAAAAACAATGTTTAGCATTGCCACTCTTGACACTAAGATTTTCTTACTGGGTGAGGTCATGATTGGCTGCTTCTTGTAGGATTAGTTTTCACATTCACTTTTTGGTTGGTTTGCTCTATTGGTTCACCAGACATTCCAAAACATGTCTGAATCTTACTTGGGCATAGCTGGTAACTCTCTGTTTCTCTCAGCTCTAACATCCTCTACCACCCTAAGCAAGGAACAAGCAAGGGGATTTACTAAAATCAAAGCAAGGGAAACCTTCAGAGAAACTATAATTTCATTTCTCTATGTGATTGCATCTCTGAAAAAAAAAAAGAATCAGCAAAAGTCTCATTTCATTTCACTTCATGCAAACATTGAAGTTCTGTCAGGGATTGTGTTGGCCTCTGTTTAATTCTTTAAGATCAAGTGGGTGTATAGGAAAAGTTTGTTTTATTGTGTTTGCATTTTATAACATATGAGGGCTAGTCATTAGTGATAAGTTCCAGGAAGTAAAAAGCATATTCACATAGGGAATTTTAGTGCTGTGCCACCTTTTTTTTGGATTTTGTTCTGACAATCCAAAGCTTTCTGGGGTGGTGCCTTTCTAACTAGAAAGTCTGCCCTCATTAGGGGCTAATGTGCTTCTAACCTAAATCCCACCATCCATGCAAAGAATAGAGTGGGTATTAGCATTCTCTTTCATCACTTCATGTAATGGCACTGGTGCAAATCTCCAAAGGTATTAGTAGTTTTGAGAACTGCTCGCTACTTACTACCTAAGATTCCATTCTTATTGTCTTTCTGGGGACATTAATAAGGCATGGCCGATATTCCTTTTACATGTAGTGATGTCTTTTTCTGGTTCTAGTCTGCTATGCTCTATTTTTCAGAAATTCCTCAAAGTTTTGGAATGTGAATGATACTTTCTCTTAGTTTCCAGCACTGATAATTTCTGTCAATTTTATATAATTAAAAAAAAATGTGGGAATGGGGCAGATATGGGTTTACTTAACCATTTAACATGGAATTATACTTTTTATCACAAATATTGCTATTTATTTTATTATTATTGTTGTTTATAATCGTAATAGAGGTTGGTTCTACGGTTCTAGAATGGTAATAGACACCTAGAACAACTGACACACTGTTTAATGCAGTTAAACTTTAAGTTTATGTTGTGGGGATTTTATTTGGTGTCATATATATTGTTTTAATAATTCAAACTTATTTTAAAACTATGTTTTTATAAATGTGAATTAATAAATTAGACTAGAGTTTACTTTTAGTAAAAAAGTAAGTTTATTTTAAAATATTCTTAAGTGATTATTCAATTTAGAATGTATATGTCAACAAGAGAGAATTCTTATAAGAGAAGCTACTCTTCTTGTGTTACACTTTATTATTTTATTAGTTTTTAATGAAACAAGATGCTTTAACTTATCTAAAGTGAACTTTTTAATAGGTCATACTTAATTTTGACTTCTATTGTAGTGGTTATAAAGGAAAAATGATTAAATTCTCATGTCACAAATAATTTCTTTGGCATTTAAAGGACTGATCTTGACTTCAAGCATGATTGGTAAAATAAAATGGGTGTGGTGTTTAATTTATTGTCATATATTTATTACTCTTTGAAAACTTTATAATATGTTATGGCTTTAAATACCAGGTAATTAAAAGCTATCTAATATCTTCTGGTTGTGTTTGAATTTTAATTATTTTCTTGAGATTAATACAATTTCTATTTAAGGTCATTTTTAGTAGGTTTTCCCATTCCCTAAATCATACAATTTGCCTTCCTCTTTTTTTTAAATGTCGAGGCGCTCATTTTCTTTGCCTTAAGATTTTAGATTGCTGAATGTATTGCCAAGAACAAAGCTGTTCATATTGGTGAGGATATGCTAAAACTAGAGGCTCTTCTCTGGGAATGCTGGCTGACTCAGGAGTGGAATGGGGCACAGCAGTAATACTTTACCTTGAGATCTTTCAAGGAAGACTAGCATTTACCAGTGAAACCCCTTGACTAAGGTTATCCTTGCTTTAGATTTAGACTTAAATATGGATAAACATTGTTTCGTGACTTACATAAATTATGTCTTCCTTTTTTTTTTTTTTTTTTTTGTTTAAATAGGAGTTTTCTAATGCATCTTTGAAGTACAAGGGAATACATTTTGGCAACTCTTTGGGAAGACCAGAATTACCTACACAGTCAGGGCCTGGTCCTGGACAGTATGATATAGTCCAGTAAGTAGAAAAAAAAAAAGTAAATAAAAGTATACCTTTAGTATAATTTTTGACTATTAAGTATTCTAATACTTTAGTTTATGCTGTTATGAAAGGAAAGCTAGTATAAAATCTCCTAGAAGTAGTATATTTTGTAGTAACCTATTTGAAAACTATTGCTTTTTGTGAGCCAGATCCTGTGCTACCTGGCTTTACGTGTATTACATCATTTAATCGCCACAAATCTCTGTGTAGTTACTGTTGTTATACCTATTTTGTCAGTGGAAAATGCAAAGATCGAAGAGAATAACATATTCCAAATCATGTGGCTATTAATTGGCAGGGCTAGACTTTAACTGAGGCCTGTTTGATTACATAGCCCATGTATCTAAGTACTAAAATATACTGTCTTTAATTATAAAAGAGACAAAAGATCGGAGAAAATATAAAAGAAAACGACCCAGCATTATTCATCTTGTCCCTAGCACTGGTGTCCATTCTTTTGACTACATGATAGATTTAGAAGGTGTTCTCAATGTGGATCAGAGCCATAACCTTAGGTTGGAGATAATATTAATAAAATTTAACTAGGAAATACATTTCTGGTAAAATAACGCAGTCTTTATTATCTCCTGCTCCTCCTTTATTATCTCCTGCTCCTACATGGGCCCATCGAAGACAAAACTGAGTCACAAATACAATGTTGTCTTCAGAAACTACTACTCCTTTTCATCATTACATTTTTAAAAATAGGGTCCATGCTGTTTACCTGATGTTTTCTTTCAGAGAATGAGTTTTCTCACAAGAAATACCACAGTGATTACCTATCCAATTTGCTAGACACATTCAGACATCTATATACCAGTGGTGGTATAGCTTAGACTCTTGGACCTCCCTGCTACTGCTAAATGTAGTAACAGAATAAAAATAATAAAACATATCCTTGTTTTTGGGGAATTTATAGACTATTCTATTGTCCTTTTCATTTTTCATTCTCCTAATATGAGATATACACCTTATATTTTTATTCTTTTAGTTACATGTATATTTAGCTTAATGGGGTCTAAACTTAATATCTTTGTTATTCTTCCAAACAAAAGTCTATCTAATGTTCTAACTCTACTCATGCCTTTGACATATGATTTTGTTATTCAGTATTCTAACCTTATCCTCACCTTCTTTCAGTTTGGCTGGTTTGCTTATAGGTCTCTGGGAAAGACCAGCCTAAATGATATGTGACCCTTCTGGTATCCCCAAAAGAAATTTGTTATCCATGAAACTATTTGAGATTTTAAAAGCAAGTTCACTTATTGAATTTTCTGTGAAAAAAAAAAAAAATCAGTGGAATCAGCATATATCAGTGAACTACAGTGTTAAATGCATATTTAAGTTATAGCAATGTCAAAGAAAATAATTGCCATTATGTAATGTAAGTGTTTGTTTTTATGTTTTTCTATTATCTGCTTTTTTATCTGCTTATGTTCAAGATAATTCACTGGAAATGTGTAATATAACATTTAAAAAAGCTCTGTTTAAGAAAGAAGAAAATAATAGTATAGTCAGTGTAGCTTATTTAAATATAGTCTTATAATAATAATAGCTAACAGTTATTGTGTACTTATTATGGGCCATGTATAGCACTTAACATTTCCTATATATTATCTACTCCAATCATGACAACTTTGAGAGTTGTTTATTACTATTTCCAATCAGGTCAGGAATCTAATCTGACCATTTGAGAAGTTAGGTGATTTGTGTGAGGTCACACAGCTAGAAGGTAGCAATGCTAGGATTCACATCAGGCTGTCTGACTCTAGAGATTGGGCTCTTAATCACTGTGTAGTTTCTTATTCTTTCTTGAGGTTGTATAGATTTCAGTGAAAATAAGCTTCCCCTTCATTTTCAAAGATCTTTATACTCTTTTCCTGATTATTTATAATATAAATAGCATAGGGCTATTTTCCCTATTTAGTAATAATTGAAATACTAAGAGATTTGAAATTTTAAAGAATTTTTATCATAAATAGAATGCACAGGAAACTTTTGGTAGCTTTTTAAACTCATGGCATGAATCCCATATTCTGTTTTTGTTTTAGAGTCATAGTAAATCTGTTCTAATATTAGGTTTATTATAATGCTCTGAATTGGAAATGTAGAACTAACCAAGATAAATGAATATATTTTACAAAATTTAGAATATATTGGCCTAATACACTGAGACTTTATTATTGTATACATTTTAAAGTAGAAAATGTTGGTGTAAAAGTATTCTTTTGGCTTATATAAACATTTAGGTATTTGAAATTGTGAACGCTTCAATTTCTTTTTTTAATTTTCTAAAGGAAGAAGACACCACATTATGAAAATATTAACATCAAGAAAGATCAACGGAAAAATTATTGCTCACATATACCACGATTTTATGAAGTAATAATGTTGCAGGAGGAAAAAAAGGTAAGTTGAAAAGTAGGTATTTCATCTACTTTCAACATTTTAAGATCATTGAACCTTATGACAAGGTTAAAGTACTCCTAGGTGTACTGTGCCTGGTAGCTTGTTGTCACTCAATGAATATTGTGGAAGAAATTGTGCTTTAAATCTTCGTCCAGTGATCACTGTCTCTGCCTGAACACTCTTATGATAAAGAACTGACTAACCCTCTGGTGTCTTGTTTCAGTAGTGGGCAACTCTGTTTCTTACAATTTCCTTTCTAAACTGACTTAAATTTATCTGCCTGTTATCTACTTATTCTTTCTTTTCCTATGACTTCTTTTCAATCTTTAAAACAATCTCTTCTAGAAAGGATAAATATGTTCAAAATATCTTCGATTATTCTCATTATTTTGAAGAGGGATCTAGGGATCCTCTTCAGTTTATGAATCTCTCTCTCTTTAAAAAACATATGTTACTAGAACCATACATAATATTCTTGATGTAGTCTGATTAGTACCTGGTAAGATTTTCATCTTCCTATTCTAGATAATGTATATTTGTTAATATAAAACCCAAATTCTATTAAAGTGTTTTTTGTAGGTATTTTTCAGTTAACTCATTTGGAACTTGCATGCAAATAAAACCCTGATTTTTCCCCCCCTTCGGTATATTATGTTTAAACTTAAAAACTTGAAGATTATAGGATAACATTTTTAAAATAGATCTATTTGGAGTAAGGATAAATGATTTTCAGTTGAAAAATCAATAACTTACATTAAGAATTGTTGGCCTCAGAAGCATGATTTCCCATGTTCATTTTAATTTTTCCTTCGAGATCTGTAGAGTCTGAACAAACTTCTAGAGAAAACCAGCCTTTACATGCATGTCTATACACAAACCAAATGCAGTGGGTGTCCTTATAGAACTCTTTCATGCCCTGGAGGAAATTTTTCCTTTGGAAACTCCACAAAGATTCTTAGTCACCTAAAAAGACCTGAGCAAGGGTCAGCAAAAGCTTACTGGACAGCGCCAGAACTGTGATGCAAAGTGGGGAACCAGTAGGGCACAATGGGTCTTTGCTTGACCCTAGGACACAGTCCAGGTTTGTAGTGTGGTCCTCATGAGCTTCCTCGGAATCTTGTCACACTATGGCAAATAAATGTTGACGTAAGCCAAACTGCGGTTCTTATAGATATCAAGATTACTGATTCTTGTAGACAATACTACTGTGTAAGTCTTACATTGTGGGTCTTGTTTTTTGATCCACTCTGATGAACTGTCCTTTAATTTGTGCATTTGGACCATTGACATTCAATGATTATTGATATAGTTGTAATAATAACTACTATATCCCTTACCGTTTTCTATTCGATGAACTTTATCCTTGTTCCTACCTTTTTGTCCACTCTTTTTCTGCTTTTTGTGGTCTTAATCGAACATTTATATGATACCATTTTTTCTTTCTTAGCATTTAGCTATCTATACTTTTATTTTTTTACTTTTTAAGTGTTCTAGAATTCAGTATTGATTTACAACTAATATCAATCCATTTTCAATTAATACTATACTACTTCACGAGTAGTGTGAGTGCCTTGTAATAACAAAATAATCCTAATTCATTGCTTCTGTCACTTGTATCATTGCTGTCATTCATTTCACTTATATATAAGCATACATAAACACATATATGATATATATCAATATATATAGACATACATAACCAAATCCATTGTTGCTATTATTTTGAGCAAATTATTATTTGTTAGATTGATTAAGAATAAGAAAAATAAGAATTTTTATTTTATCTCACTTATTCTTGCTTTGACGCACACCTGAATTTTTGTCCTACATTATTTTCCTTCTCTCTAAGGCACTTCTTTTAACATTTCTTGCAAGGCAGGCCTACTGGCAACAAATTCTCTCAATTTTTGTTTGAGAAAACCTTTATTCCTCTTTCACTTTTATTTTTCTATTTTTATTTTTATTTGTTTTGAAACGAATTTATTTCTCACAGTTCTGGAGGCTGAAAGTCCCAAGACCAGGTTGCCAACATGGTTTGGGTTCTGGTGAGGGCCCTCTTCCAGGTTGCAGACTTCCTACTTCTCATCACAGATGGGACAAGATAGAAGAGACAAGGAAGCTCTCTCAGGGCTCCTTTATACGGTATTAATGTCATTCATGAGGACAAAGCCTCCCAAAGCCCCCACCTCCTAATGCTGTCACATTGCGGTGAGGATTTCAACATACTGATTTTGGAAGAATACAAACATTCAGATTGGTTACTGACTCACTAGTCTATACTGTGTTACTTCTTCCCCTCCCCAGCTGAAGTGTGCCCTCCCTCTGTGGCAGACCTCTTTTACTTTTAAAGGATAATTTCACATGGTATAGAATTCTAGGTTGTTTACTTTTTCTTGACACTTTAAATATTTCACTACACTGTCTTCTTGCTTGCAGATATAATTCTTTGTTTCTCTTTAGGAAGAGTGTGTTTTTTTCCTCCTACTTTTAGAATTTTTTTCTTTATCTTTTATTTTCTTTGGTTTGAAGTTGATATGTCTAGGTGTAATTTTTTTGGGTGTTTATTTAGGGCATTGGTGCTCTCTGAGCTTTCTGGATCTGTAGTTTGGTATCTGACATTAATTTTGGGAAATTTTCAGTTATTATTTCAAGTATTTTTTTACTCCTTCTGCTATTTCCATTACACATATGTTATATATTTTCTAGTTGTCCCACAGTCTTTGGACATTCTGTTTTTCTTTTTTAGTCTTTATTCACTTTGCTTTTCAGTTTTAGAGGTTTTTATTGACGTATCCTCATTCTCAGTGATTCTTTCCTCAGCTGTAGTCGGTCTACTAATAAACCTACAAAAGCATTCTTCATTTTTGTTATGGTGCTTTTGCTTTCTAGCATCTCTTTTTGGTTCTTTCTTAGGATTTCCATCTCTCTGCTTCTACTGCTCATCTGTTCTTGCATGCTGGCTCTGTTCATTAGAGCCCTTAGTATATAAATCATGCTTATTTTAAATTCCCAATCTGATGATTGTATTGTCCCTGCTACACCAGGTTCTGATGCTTGTTCTGTCTCTTTTAATTTTTTGCTTTTTAATATTAGTTGTAATTTTTTTTCATAACTCGATGTATTAGTCTGCTTAGGTCGCTATAACAGAATACCATAGATCGAGTGGCTTATAATGATGAGAAGTTTATTACTTTAGTTTTAGGAATCTGGGAAGTCCAAGTTCAAGGCACCAGCAGATTCAATGTCTGTTGAGGGCCCACTTCCTGGTTCATAGATAGTCATCTTTTTGGTGTGTCTTCACATGGTTGGGAAGGGCAAGGAAGTTCCTTGTGTCAACAGTAGACTCAATCTAGTAGAAGAAAGAATCTGTGAACTCAAAGAGAGGTAATTTGAAATTATCCAGTCAGAGGAGAAAAAAACTAGAAGAATGAAAGAGTGAAAAAAGTTTGCAGGATTTGTGGAGCACCATTACAGAAACAATATATGCATTTTGGGAGTCTCAGAAGGAGAAGAGAGAGAAAGGGGCAGAAAGAAATAATGGCTGAAAACTTCTCAAATCTTTGGAAGGAAATGGACATTCATATTTATGAAGCTCAGTGGTTTCAAAGCAAGATCAACCCAAAGAAGATTACACTGAGACACATTATAATCAAAAAGCCAACAACAAAGAGAATTTGAACACGGCAAGAGAAAAGTGATTAATTACATATAAGGACTCCTCTGTGCCCCCTGCTGCCACCTCCCATAAGAGAGTAAGTGAATTTCCAGCAGAAACCTTGAGGTCAGTAGAGTGTGGGAAGATATGTTCAAAGTACTGGAAAAAAAACCCACCTAAATAAGAATACTATACTAGGAAATATTATTCTTTAAAAATGAAGGCGAGAAAAAGTCTTTCCCAGACAAATAATAATTGAGAGACTGTGTCACCACTAGACCTGCCTTACAATATATGCTTAAGGGATTTTTAAAAATAGCAACAGGAAAACATAAATCTCAGAAGTAAAGATAAATATATGGACATATACAAATTAATTTAACACAGTAAAGATAGTATATAAAGTGATATAAAAGTTAATAGATAAAAATATTTTTTAATGGTACAAATATAAAAAGCAAACTCTACAAGAACACAAAGTATGTGTGTGTGTGGGGGTAGTAAAAGGTTAATGTTTTTGTATGTAATCGAAATTAAGTTATTATCAAATTAAAATGGAAGGTTATAAATACAAGATAGTTTATGTAACTCTTGAGATAACCACAAAAAAAAACCTCTCTATAATAGATACACAAAATATAAATAGAAAAAACCCAAAGCAAATCACTATAAAAAAATCATCAAAGAACAAAGGAAGACAGCAAGAGAGGAAGAGAGGGACAAAACAACTGCAAAACAAAAAGGAAACAATTTAAAATATGACAATAGTAAGTTCCCACTTATCATTAAATACCTTAAATGTAAATGCATTAAGCTCACCAATCAAAAAAGTTAGAGTGACTGAATGGATTTAAAAAATAAAAACATGACCCAGCTGTCTATAATAGACTTACTTTAGAATTAAAGGTATACATAGGCCAACAGTGAAGGGATAGAAAAGATATTTCATGCAAATAGTGACCAAAAGAAAGCAGGGGTGGCTATACTTATGTCAGACTAAATAGAATTTAAATTTAAAACTCTCTAGTGACAATGAGGGTTGATATATAATAATAAAAGAGTCAATTCTATAGAAAGATAACACTGATATAAACACTTAATATCAGACATAAAACATGCATAAAACAAATATTGGCAGATCTTAAGGCAGAAATTGGCAACAATACAAAATAGTAGGGGTCTACAATATCCCACTTTCAATAATGGATAGAACATCCAAACAGGAAATCAATACAGAAACAACTGACTTGAACAACATTATAGTACAAATGGTTCTAACTGACCTATGCAGAAATTTCTATCCAATACTAGAATACACATCTACTCAAGTGCACACTGAGTATTCTCCAGGATAGATCACATGTTAGGCTACAAAACAAGTCTTAACAAATTTAAGAACATCAAAATCATCTCAAGTATCTTTTTTGACCATGATGGAATAAAAATAAAAATGAATGACAGCAAGAAAATGGGAGAATTCACAAATGTGTGGAAACTAAACAACACTCTCTTTAAAACCACAGGGTCAAAGAGGAAATAGAAAGGAAGTTTAAAAGGTATCACAGAACAAACAAAAATTAAACCATAATGTACCAAAACTTGTGGGCTGCTGCAAAAGCAGTTCTAAGAGGGAAGTTTATAATGAATAATGCCTACATTAAAACAGAAGATCTACAATATACAACATAACTGTACTCTACTAGGAACTAGAAAAGGAAGAACAAATTAAGCCCAAGGGTAGCCAAAGGAAGGAAACAATAATGATTAGAGCAGAAATAAATCAAATAGGGAACAACAACAAAAATGAACAAAACTAAGAGTTGATATTTTGAAAGTTAAAATTGACGAACTGTTAAATATACTAAGAAAAAAAAGAGAGAAAGCTCAAATAAAATTAGATGAAAGAGCAGACGTTACAGTGGATGCCTCTGAAGTAAATAAGATTATAAGGGGCTATTGTGAACAACTATGTGCCAACAAACTGGACAACCTACAGGAAATGAAGAAATTCCTGGAAACATACAATTTACCAAAACAGAATTAGGAAGAAAGAGAAAGCTTGTGCAGACCAATAACAAGGAGATTGAATCAGCAATAGAAAATCTTACAATAAAGAAAAGCTCAGAACCTAATATTTTTATTAATTCAAAGAACAATTAATAGCAATCTTTCTTAAATTCTTCCAAAAAATAGAAGAGGGATATTTGAAACTCATTTTATGAGGCTGGCGTTACTGTGATATCATAACTAGGCAAAGACACTTCATGAAAAGAAAACTACAGGCCAATATACTTCAAAATTAATGCAAAAATTCTTAATAAAATATTAGCAAACAATTCAGCAGCACACTAAAAGGATTATATACCATGGCCAATGGGATTTATTCAAGGAATGCAAAGGCGATTCAACATACACAAATCAATTAACATGAAATAATGTGTTCACCATATGAAAAAATCCCCCCACATGATTATCTCAGTAGATGCAGCAAAAGTGTTTGACAAAGTTCAATACCCATTTAGGATTAAAACTCTAAACAAAATAGATATAGAAGTTTCTTTCATCAACAACAAAAGAAGTAAATGAAAATACTATCTGAGGTGAGGGATATATTAGCTTGAGTGTCGAGTGGTGATTATTTCACTATATATGTTTATCAAAGGATCAAACTGTATACCTTAAGTATATACCACTACCATTTTGCTTTCCTCTTGTATTTTTTCATTTACAGTCATTGTAAAATATATGCCAAAATATTATCTCAGTATTGTATATTGTGTATCTGTTATTTGTTACACATGGAAAAAGTAAAAGGTAATAAGTTGTTATAATGCGAGTCCTTTTGGGGGAGCGGGTGGTGGAAGATGTGAACACTCTAAAGAGCTGAAGATTTGATTGCTTCTCGATGTGTTCTTTTCTAATGAAATCTAAAATTGACCACATTTAAAGGTAATTTACTTCTAATTACATATACATACACTATTAAATATAAATTTTAAATAAAATATTATGTTTACCCAGGGTCTTATCTGTTGTAACTATGTGTGCAGTTTGCCTCTTTCTTTCAAAAATCAACTGTGTGAAAACAATCTTGATAAAATAAGAATATTGAGGTATCAAAGAACAGTTATAATTAAAGCAGATAATGTGCAAGTACTGATATTTTCTTCATATTTAGTATATAAAACTAAGAAATGTTCTGTTTAAAAATGAATGTTTTTCTTTCCTACAACTTTTTCCATGAGAGCATCTGGAACCTGGAGAAATAAAATTTAAAGAATAACTTTTTATTTCTTTACCCCATAAATAGTAAAGAAAATAAGTAATTAAACTGAATAACTAATTGAAAAAAGGGATCTTGATTGCACATGGCTTTTCTCAATACTTCTTTGCCTATAGCCAATATTTGTTTCTAAGATGTAGGAATTTTTAATTTAAATTTTGAAGTGATGAGAATATGCTCTCTTTTCCATTTCCTGAACTCCAAATTGCTCTGCTTACATTACACTAAATGATAAATTCTCAAAAATTATTAAGCTGGATTTTGCTTATAGGCCACAGTTTGCTGACCTCTGAAAGAGAAATATTGAGGTGTTTAGGAGATAGACTCACTAATTTTATTTGGATGGCCATTTTTGGTGACATATGCAAAACGGACCTCTCCAGAGGTTGAGGGAGGTAGATGTTCAACATGTCTGAAGAATGGATATACACTATAGGGAATGTGACAAGGAATTAAACTGAGATAAAATATTTGCAGGTCAAGAGAAAAAGTTTCCATTTGATAGTGGTCAGCAAAAGCTCTTTATGTTAATATGGGGACAAGAGTTGGAGTCTGTATTGTGTGGCTATACATTGTTAGAGATTATAGCTATAAATATGGTAAATGATGAGGGTTTGAGTGAATCAAGATTTTCAAGGCCGGAATGGCTGACCATGGAATCAAGCCTGCGTGGGGGGATAAAAGAAATCAGAAGGGCTATAAAAATAGGTAGGAGTTGAGAATTGGGAGATAAAAATGAGGGTCAACATAGATAATTAGGAGAGAGGGAATAGAAGCAATAAAAGGATAGTTGGTTATGTTCACTGAGGGTATAATTTAGAGTTCAATTTCATGGAGAAGAAACTGTTCTAGTGACCACACAATCGTGAGTATATTGTGCTGTTGGGACTTTGTGAAATTAACATTCGTTAATTTCACAAAGTCACAATACCCTAGGTCCCTAGGGTATTGATGGTGAGCCATGGTTCAAGAAAAGAGCATAAAGGGATTGAAATAGAGAAGTTTATTACTCACAGTCCCTGAGGAAGTACGCAACACTCTAAGAGCCATGTAGGAGGTCAAAGCAAGGTGCAGGCGGAGAGCAGAGCAGGGCCTTTATTAGGGTCAATGGGTGGAGTGCTTTGGGGTTCCTGGGCTGAGATTGGATTGGTCAATTCAAACCAAAAAAGTGGAGTTTTGGTAAGCAGTCCATTTGGCCACACAAAATGGATACTGAGGCATTAATATGGAGTAGTTTAGCTAAACTCTTCAACATGTGCCTACAGGTAGCCAAGATAGAGATTAATTTAGTTTCCAGGTGATAAAAAGCTCATAAAATTTATTAGTTCTAGCTGTCTAGACAGCTTTTGTAGTCATTGGTACTCTGCTGCTCTTGCATCATGCTGGTTTGCATGAAGGTTGGATGAACATTCAGGTTTGCCATTTTCCTAGCAGCCACCTAGGAAATGAGGCACAGGTTTTCTTTCTGAGTCACATAGCCATCTGGCATAGATCACACCTTACTATCCATCAGTTTAGCTCATTCTTGAGCACACAGAAAATATAGTTACTGAAGATAATTTTTTAAATGTCAATTTAGATTTCAATAGTATATTTTAAATGACAGACTATATAATTAGAGCGATCAGATGGGTAAATTGCAAAGTGGGACTAAACCTTTGGACCACTGAATTAAAATACAGAGTTTTGTGTGAGTGGTTTTTAAAATTGTTAAGGCAAGAAGCATCAAGTGCTTTAGAATGAATAAATGGATCACTGATTTTAAAGACTCAATGTATAGTAATTTTTTTAAAAAGTAAAGCTAAAAGGTTAGGAAAAAAGTGAATTAGACTTTAAATAGACTTTAAAACAAAGGCTGTGAAGGACCTAGTAATCCCACATCTGAGTATTTATCCAAAGAAACCCCAAACCCTACTTTGAAGAGACATATGCATCCATATGTTCATTGTAGCATTATTTACAAAAGCCAAGATATGGAGGCATCATGAGTGTCCGTCAATGGTTGAATGGATAAAGAAGAATGAAATAAAAAAGTGAAATCTTGCCATCTGCAACAACATGGATGTACCTAGAGGGTACTTTGTTGAGTGGAGTAAGTCGGACAGAGAAAGAAAAATGTCATATATGAGATCTAGAGAACAGAATAAACAAACAACAGAAACAAGCTCTTAGATAAAGAGAGCATTTTGATGGTTGTCAAACTGAGGGATGGGGGAGAGAGGAGGGGATTAAGAGGTACAAATTGGTAGTTACAAAATAGGCATGAGGATGTAGAGTATAGCATGGGGAATATTGTCAGCAGTATTGTAATAACTGGTGTCAGATGGGTACTGGATTTATTGGAGTGATTATAAGTTATATAAATGTCTAATCATTGTGTTGTATACCTGAAACTAATATAATATTGTATGTTAACTATAATTAAAAAATTAAAAGTTAAAAAAAAGACAACAGCTAGATAAGGTTTAAGGGAAGCAGGAGTCCCTGGTATTCATCAAATAAAATAATTAGCCACTGAGTAATCATAAGTTAACATAGTACTAAAAAATATTATGGGATGCATATTTTTGGTTTGTTCAAGAAATACCCCAGTGGCTTAAGATGAGCAGACAAAAGGTGTCAGCTAAAAACACAATGTGTTTTCCACATATATAGGATTCTCTGAGTGATCTGTCTAAAACAATGCACAGTCGCACAGTAGAATATATAGATGTCAAATTATAATGTACACCTGAAAATTATATAATTGTATTAACCAATGTTACCCCAATAAACTTAATAAAAAAAAAATATAAAAAAATAAATAAAACAATGCACAGTTCCAGTTCCTAAAAAGTTCACTCCCATAATTACAGTTGATTTTGAGCACTTTCAAAGCATATGTATTGATTAAAACAAATTTTATAATTTTTATTTAATATTGATTCCTCTTCACCAACAAGAATTAAAAAAAAACTCCATTCTTTTTATATTTTCAAATGATGGAATTTTTATTTTTGGTGTTAGAACTATCACATTTAGAGTGCCAGGCATCAGTTTCCATCCCCTAATTTCAAAGCCAGTTGTGGGGATTTGTAAGCTATTTTCATTGTTTTAAAAAGCCTAAAAAATTGTTTATCCCTATTAAAACTCAGAGCCTGGCTAAACCACCAGTTTTCTTTGCTTTAGGCTTAAAAAAAAAGAGAGAGAATTAACACAAAAGGGGTAATAAAGATTCAAACATTCTCAGGACCAAATTAAACTACTGTAAGAAAAAAAGGTTCTTTGACTTCTTTTAGTTACATATCCAAGAGATAATAAGACCACAAGTAAAAGTCCCA
>NW_006434897.1:8127393-8138264 GCF_000325575.1 Pteropus alecto | reverse complement strand
CCAGAAATCTATTGTTTCATAGCCATTGCTTTTCCATTAGGAGAAGAAAAAATTAACCAGTTATTAAATCATTTTGTAATTTGAAAAAAAAAAAATCCCCCACAAATATTAACTTTTATTTAATCTGAATATTTTCCATAGGAGTATTCTGCAAGAAAAATTCTTATTATCTTCCTTAACATTAATGAAGTCTTTAAGTACAAAAACATTTAACAGTTTCTACTGAAGTTCTTTGATGTAGTATTGCAAAATTCATGAAGTAGCTGTATTAACTTATCAGTTAAAAAACTGAGTAAAATTTCAGTAGGTGGCGCCAATACTCTGAATCTTTATTGACATAAAACCTTATTCATTCATTTCCCATATTCATTAAATCAAATTTTTAGGAATTATATGGCAAAATATGAAAACTTGCCTTGTAGTTCTGAACAAATCTAAATTGGAAATTTTAATTCTTTGGAACTTGTGTCAAATGGATAACTTGGAACTATGTATTTTAAAATGTTATTTAAATTCTGATTGTAAATTATAGAGCTGTCATTTCTCTTCTCTATATAAATTCATCAAAATTGTTAGAGTTTTAAGAGTTATATTTTAAAGGTTTAATGTGTAAATTAGATTTTTCTCTGAATTAGATGATTACCTAAATATAATCTGCTAATCTTAAGTAAATCTCAAGTAGAAAGACATGGTTTCATATAAGTTAAAATATGCTAAAAAGACTAAGAAGGATGTAAAGAAGCAGAAATAAAATATAGCCTTTCGTGATAAGTTTTTCAAGCTCATCATTACATTATTATTAATGGTTTTCTCTTGGGTAGATTGTTCCATTATTTCAGATGCAAAAATTTTACCTTTTTACTTGTCATTTTAGTCTTTAATGTTTAGTACATTACACGATTGGCTGGCATTATAACAGGAATCTGGAAGTTTATTGAAGTTAGTAATGTGTAGTGGTGGCTTTAAAAAAGCTTGAATGTGAGGATAAACAAAGATTTAGAAAGATTTGTATGAGTTAAATGTGTTTTTCTCCCTCATATACAAATTAGTTATTTGCAGTATGGTTACTGTATCCCAAAGTGCTCACTTTTCTTATTTTCTAAGAAAACTTTTTCAGAAAATTTTAAAATATGGGTTTCAAAGAGGAAGGAAAAAAAGTGCCAAGAAAGATGGGAGCAAAGGATTGAATCATTGAGAGATAAATGGACGAAATTATGTGTGAGAAAAGGAGTGAGGAAGAGGTTGGAAACATTTATTTATTGCTTAAACAGTGAGTCAGTATCCCTTGGAAAAGCACTTAATACTTTCATGTCTGAATGTAAAATAACTTATACTGTTATTAATGAGTTTATATGCTGAAGTCATACTCATTCATGGTAAAATTTTAAGAACTATATAAAATAAGTAAAACATTCTTGGATTTATTCATGGTTAGTGGTGAAGAGCTTAGGCTTTGGAATCACACTGCAATTTCATGCTTCATATCACATACTAGTTGTGTGACCTTGGGCAAATTATTTTGCCATTCCAAGTCTAAATATTTTTTATTCTAAATTTCTAAAATGTGAATAATAATATCCACGAAAAGATTATCGTGAAGATCCATTGAGATGTGATTACACACATATACACACCACACATACACACACACACACAGCTTAACACAGTGTTTGACACTTGTTAATACTCAGTGATATCTATTACTATTACTCATATAATGAATATTGATTGAACCCCTACTCCGTGCTGTGGAAAGAAAGATGGTGAATAATACAAAGCTTCTTGAATCAAGTAGTTAACACTTTGGTGGAAAATACCAATAGATAAATAATGATACGATAATATCCAAGAAAGGTACATTGAGACTTTAGAAAAGAAACTCATTGATTCTGCTTGGCAGATGACAGAAGTCAGGAAAAGATTTCAAAGTTGTGTTTTGAAGGATAGGTAGGTACTTTTTGTCAGATGAAGTAGAACATGATAGGCAAAGAGGATGTGCAAAGCCATGGAGATTTGAGAAAAGTTTTTATTTTTATCTATAGGTGATGATGAACCAGTACATTTTTTAAGCAGGAGAGTCATAAATAATTTTATAATTTCAGAAAAATAGGACAGTCAGCTGTGAGTCAAATGGATGAGATATGGGGAAAGAGAGGAGGAAGAAGTCATGATATGATATGTAGTGATTCATGTAGTGAATGCCTGTTTTAAGATAGTGAAGTGAGTCTAACGATGAGGGGAAAGTGACATATATTTGGAGGTTAGGATTAATTTTATCTAGTAAGTAATTTGATGTGGGAGGATGAGTGGGAAGGAAGTATTGAAGATGACTCCTAGACCTTTCACTTAGAATAAGATGTGAATGGTGCTGGTGAGAATTGGGGGGAGAGAATATAGAAAGTAGCCACACTGTGTGTGTGTTTGTGTGTGTGCACTACTGGGGAATCAGATTATTTTAAGTATCTATTTGTTACACAGGCAAAAATGTTTTGAAGGTGGTAGTAAAACAGGAAAACAAGAACAGGAGATTTAAGAATTAGTCTTTGGGTTAAGTTATATAATCCAGGAGTGAGAACTGAGCCTGGAGATTGACAATGAAAAGAACCTAGAATAGCCAAAACAATATTGAAAAAGAACAAAGTTGGCAGACTTTTACTACCTGATTTCAACAGTTACAATAAAATTGTAGTAATCAAGGTAGTAGGGTATTAGCATTAAGATAGACATATAGATCAATAATAGAGATTAGAGAGTCCAGAAATAGATTCATACATACACAGTCAATTGGTTTTTGATGAAGGTACCAAAATAATTCAAGAGGAAGGGAATGTCTTTTCAACAAATGGTGTTTGAACAACTAGATATCCATGTGAAAAAACAAAATAAAACAATGGAACTTGAGTCATACCTCATGCATATACAAAAACTGACTCAAAGTGGATCATAGAACTAAATGTAAAACATAGACTATAAAACTTCTGAAAGAAAAAATGCTGGAGAAAGTCTTTACAACTTTGGGATAGGAAAATGAATCATAAAAGGAAAAAAGTGATAAATTGGACTTCATCAAAATGAAATACTCTGCTCATTGAGTCATTGTTAAAAAAGTGGAAAGGCAAGTCCAGACTGGGAGACTATATTTGCAGTACATCTATCTGACAAAATAATTGTACCAAGAATACATATATTCTACTGATATATATTGTCTGATATATATTTATCTACTGATATATATATATATGTCTATATATATATACACACATATGTATATATAATAGGACTGATGACTCATAAAAATGAGCAAAAGATTTTAACTGGCATTTTACAAAACAGGACATAAGAATGGCAAATAAACACTTGAAAGTTGCTCTGAATCATTAGTCATTAGGGAAATGCAAACTAAAACCACCATGACATACCAATATACTCTCATTTGAATGGCTAAAGTTGAAAAGACTGACAATATCAAGTGCTGTGACAATATACAGTGAATAGAACTCTTCATACATTGCTTGTGTGAATGTAAAATAATAATTCCACTTCGGAAAAATTTTGACAATTCCTTATAAAGTTAAAATATACATGCTCTGTGATACAGAAACTCCACTCCCAGATATTTGCATAAGATAAATGAACACATGTGTTCACCAAATACTTATACACATATTTTCATAGCAGCTTTATTCATTACTATGAATATATCCCCAACTGGTAAAAATTGAAATGTTCATCAATAGGTGAATGAAAAAATAAATCGTGGTTATTCATACAATGTAATACTATTCAGCAATGGACGTAACTACCCATAGAATAACTCATTCACAAAACCTCATGGTAAACCTCAAAAACAACCTCCTGAGCAAAAGAAAACAGATATAAAAATACCATATGATTCCACTGATATGAAACTCTAGAAGAGACAAATACAACCAATCATAACAGAAAACAAATTAGCTGTTGCCCGTGGCCTGGGATAGGAGGATGGTCTGGGAAGTGGCACAAGGAAACTTTCTGGGGAGGTAGAAATATTCTGTATCTTGATTATGGTGATGGTTATAGAAGTTACGGATCTGTCAAAACTCATTGGAATTTACATTTAAAATAAGTTCATTATATTTTTTGTAAATTACATTATAGTGTTTATAAATTGTATGATGTATAGCTTATTGGAATCTAAACTGTAAGAGGACATGGATTTTTGTTTTTTTCATTTTTGTTCACTGTGGTACCCTTTTTAAAACAGTCCTTTGGTGTCTACCACACTGTGTATTTGATGAATGATTGGTAAATCTTCCAGATATTCGAATTAAATACATTGTAAACATTTGCTTTTTACTGTTTTCTCATAATCTTTTTCTCCTTGTCAATCTTGGATATTTTTCCTGTTATAATAGTATTTTATTTCATGTTTTCCAATAATTGCTATGAGTAAAGGGATTAAATTCCAATAAAGATCTGCTTAGCTTATTTACAGTAAAGTGAAATTTATATCAATGTAATATTTATATCAATGATTTGGGAAGGAAAAATTCTGATATACCTAAAAACTCATGTAATAGTTCATTCTGAAATTATCATTTTACCAGGATTTAAATTCATGAAAGATTTACTATATTTCCCATGTTTAGTGTTGAGGAACCATTGTTGCATGTGTGAGGTGTCTGAGATGGGAATGAGCAAGAACCTGAAAGAAGGCCAGTAAGGCTGGAGTTCAGTGAGAAAGCAGAATATGGTACAGAATGCTATCTAGCAGATAGAGGCCCAATTAGGCAAGGCTTTATAGGCTTTGATTGGAAGTTTGGATTTTATTCTTAGGACAATAAAGAGTTTTATAGGGGAGCAACATGATATTTCTGCTGTAGGGATATTAGAATGGAGAAGGCAAGAATGGATAATTTTGGTAGTAGTGGTGACGGAGATGGAGTAGGGTTATTTAGAATATACTTTGGATCATGATAGAAGGCTTTGTATTGCCAGTCTAAGGATTCTGCACTTTACTTATAGGTAAAAGGAAACCAGTGAGGAGTTTATAAGGGAGTGACTTGATTAGATTTTTTGTTCAGGAAATGTTTGTTAGTATTAAGGATGGACCTACATAGGAGAAGAGACGGGCAGAAGGGAGACCAGGGAGATTTAATATTCCAAATAAGAAATGCTGCAGCAGCTCTGAGCCTTGCCTGTGGTAGCAGTTTTCTGATCTTCCTTCTAAGATAAATCAGATCTGGAGGCCCTCCATCTGTGCAGGGGTTACAAGATAGGATAGGACTAAATTGACATTGAACCTGGCTTGAGTGCTTATGATTGGGTGGATGTCTCTTAATATAGAAAATGGGTTATAATTAGAGGGTAAGAAGTAAAAGTTGGAGAAGTTCCCTGAGGTACTAGAGTAGAAGATAGTTGCAGGTGTTTTTACATTAGGCTCCAGTGACCTCTTTGGTGAGTGGAAGTTTACTGTTAAGGATAGCTGCACTGTCTATACCTTTCTCATAATC
This sequence comes from Pteropus alecto, assembly GCF_000325575.1. Lineage (NCBI taxonomy): Eukaryota > Metazoa > Chordata > Mammalia > Chiroptera > Pteropodidae > Pteropus > Pteropus alecto. The sequence continues at coordinate 8,132,772 of NW_006434897.1, read as the reverse complement.
TTGTCTTCGATTCAATAGTGATTCTCAGTTCTTAAAGTTTGACTATCTCTCTGGGTAATGATTTTTGGTACCTACTGGACTTAAATTTTTATTGTGGCCACTATTAAACTATTTCCTCTGCCTCTGCTTTTCAGATATTAAACGTAATTAATTAATGAATAACTTCTTTTGCTTCCTGTCCTAAGTCTGTAAGCCCAAGTTTTGATTCCTACTCAGCCTCCTTTGTTTTAATTTTACGCATTGGAAGAGCTTGCAGCATTCTAGACATCCTCAAGATTGAAATGTTTTTAAGGATTGAAAATATTGACTTCTGGACAGAGAATCTAGTTCTGCTGGAAAGATGCAGGGAACGCAAGTCATGTTCCATGAACAAAAGTCATACACCTAGACAAAATTAAATGTTTAACCACCTCTTTAGCTTTAGCTTTTAATAAAATTTTATAGCTCATAAGAACAAAAGACCTTATAATACTATGTCACGATTATCCAGACATTCTCATTGCTATTTCCAGTGCTTTGTTTTGGGGTTCTCAGAAATAACAGTCCTTCAGATTTTTGTTTTTGAAGAAATATTGATCACGTTTCCACAAGTGAATTCTATTGCTTTATATCTCTCATTTTTCCTTTGCCTCTTGCGTTTAGTTCTCAAGGAAAAGAAGCTCAATTGACAACTGTCTCACACTAGACAAAAGGCCATATCTTCTGACATTAAAGAAATTGTAGTCCTAGTATCGCTATCAGAATAAGCATATATTGATATTCAAAACTGACTCCATAGATAAAAGTATCACCAAGAGATTTAGACTTTGATCAATGTGGTAGCTCCCTTTTTTATTTTTAATTTAGTACCTTTAGTGTTTAACTTGAGAACCCCTAATTCCATGTCAACATCTTGTCTCAGACATTAGCATACCTGACCATTACAGAACACCATTCTCTCCCATACATTCTCTGATCTGAGAACTTTGCAGCCACTTATTTGGTCTTGCTCTCAGAGCTGAGGGGACTTGGGAGAGAGCAGCAGCCTTGAGATCCAGGGCAAAGGCATAAAAGTGGCCATGGTAGCATCTAAAATGCAGATAAGAAAAGCAGGAAAAGTTCAAAGATTATCAGATCTGAAGAGTGAGGTTAAATTAGAAATAGGAAAGTGAAGAAACAGTTCAGAATATAGGAATATTGAGATTAGGTTGGAAACCATAATAGGTAATTTAGGCAAAGAGTCAGAACAGAGATCTTCAATAGTATAAACATGTTGAGGCCCATTTTTATGCACTGCAGGCTATATCTTTTTAAGATGGGCATCATACCTTAAAGGTTAGACTATGTATCATTCATGACCTTTCATTTCACCTCCTTTTTTTTAAAAGCACACACCACCAACCTATTTGTCAGTGTTTCCAATTATGTTTAACATTTGGAATGGGCCTTCTTTGTTCATAGTCTATTACACATGCACTTATATCTGTATACACTCCCATGCATAAAATCTCTGAGCCCTAATACATCCAACCCTGCTGGCTGAGTAATTGGAAGATATTTAAGATCTTTTGGGTCTCTGGGGATTGCAAATAGTCCAAAATTTACAAATTTACCAATTTATCTTGAAATAATAGTTTATAATGACTTGAGATTTCTGTGCATCATTAGAGGGTTGTCTTGGAAAACAAGAGGTTTCTATTCTGTCCTGACATTATAGAAGCTAAATGAAAATTTCTTTAACTCTTCTCTGTCATTAATGGCTTTCTACTGCCAGCTCAAAGAAAGTATACTTCCTTGGTCTGTAAATTCATCAAGTTGTCAATTACCATAGTCAATTTCAGCAGAAATGAACTTGTATTTTTTTATTGTAATTAAACTGTAATACATCAGGATGGACCTTCATTCTTGGTGAACTCTTGATATTCTGGCACATTTCATCACTATACCCCATGAAGCTCATATCTTAACCTAATTAGAGAAGAGGGCAGAGGTTGGTGATATGGGGGCTATGGTGTCAGGTACCAGGAGGCATCAGAGCAAGAGCCAAGGAAATTCTAGGTAGGCCATTCAAAGTAGCTTTGGACCAGAAAGAGACTTTTGGCAAGATTAGATTGCTCTTAGAACTTGTCCTTTGTTTTGCTCTTCCAAGTACCTTGATTGTTTCTGATATGACATACTCTTTACACTTTTTATACCTACTCCACTCTCAATCCTGTCAGTTAGCCTGTCATTAAATTTGTGATTTTTAGCAGATACCCTGCAATCTCCTGATTTTCATTTTTTTGGAAGGATTATATGTGGCTTGGATCACTGAAACGTTGTTAGGTTAGGAAATACAATATAAGAAAATAGGAGTTGAATGAAGATCTCAGGTATTTGATTATGAAAATCCCCACAATCTTAATTTTTGCCTGTGAGCTATTTCTTATACTTAATCATAGGTATCTTTTGCTTTTGTCTGGTGTTTAGACTCTGTTTCATATATCCATCCTAGCTGAATAAATGGCCTGTAGGTAAGTGACGTGTTGCTATGAAACACGGTATGGTTATAGTGTAAATCAAGTAGACTTCACTTTCAAATTTGAAGTGTAGAAAAAAGACCATGGAGATTATGAGTTAGAAAATATGGATGCGAAATTTTGCTTTATTTCTTATTATTAAGTATTGATATCTAAAAGTAACTTAATTTTTCTGAGCTTTTTTAGTGATAAAATGAGTTATGACATTTCCTACTTCACAGGATTATATAAGAAATGAGATAATGCATATGAAAGGACTTATTGCATTTAAGGCATTACTATATAAACTGTTGCAGTTTTTAAAGAAATCTATATCTACTTTTCTAATGTAATACCCTCAGATTATTAGAGTGATAGGAGCAGCCACATGTAATTCATCTTTGTACATTGTTTTTGAGGATAAAAACTGTGATAGGTAAATAACTGCCTTTATATGAATAAAATTAATGTTTGATATATTTCATAATGTGATTATGCTGTTCTGTTTAGAATTATACTTTGCATTTTGCCTCATTTTAAATTATTTGAGGAGTCCTTTTCTTCCTTTAGTAAGTTCACGTTGAATTTTTTTATTGGATCTTTTAAATTTGTTAGCCTAAAAGGAACACTTTTTTTCTCTAAAAGGAGCTATTGGGGTGGTGTGTGTGTATGTATGTGTATATTGTATGCTTGTGCTCGCATATGAATCATAACTGTTAAGGATTGCCAGGTAATCTCAGTGAAGGTCAGTCATGGTTTCTACTCCAGTAAACTAATTTGCTATAAGAATAAATAGTCCATTTGTGAGTGAAGCAACCACAGTTTGTTTTAAATCTCCATATAGGAAGTGAAATTTATAGCAATATAGTTACAAACTATAGAAACTCCTTCAATTTAAATAATTTACATTAAATAATATTTCTCATAGCTTTATTTATACATAAAACGTGCATATGCTTTTTTAAAGTACGTTTCGCTTTTTGAATATATATTTATTTTTTGAAGGTACCAATTTTTTAAAGAACGATTTTATGGCTGCATTAGGATTTTTTTTAAGTTTAGGTATAATGTAATACAGATTTTATTCTGAGAAACAGCTAGAACATTATGTTTCTTGAGTCTTACCCACAGCATCTTTAAGAAAGTAAACTGACCATCTCTATACATTTTTTATGGGTATATAAATATTTTATGAATTGGTCTCTACAAGTGAACATTCTTTTTGAAATATAAAGTGAAATAATTTTATTTTAAAGCAGATATTTATAATAATATTTAAAAAGTGTCATTTTATAGATATTGGTATTGTTGATAAAATTATATATAAATGTACCTAAAGAGTTTTATGACATAGGAAAACATTACCTTTTGTGTTTAATATCTATAGAATTGCTGTATCATAAGATGGAGTTGATATCTTGTGAGTCAGTCAGTAGAGAAATTTGAGAAGAATTAATTTCTTAATAGTGCTAGCAAGGTTATTTTTAAGGACTGAATCTAATAAATAATAGTAATATTTTCTAAGAATTGATAAAGACAAGTAGTAAAGAGTATTTGTAAGAGAAAGTAAAAGCAATGTCCTGGTATGACTAATGAGTATGTGAAATACTCATCTTTGCTTTTCAAACTAAATCTTATTTAGGTCATCAATCAGTCAAGTGTGGCAGGTAGTGACCATTAGGCACATTCATTAACACCCTGCAGCCTGCTTGTACAGGGTGACCCACATCTGTCTTCATTAGAAGTTTTCTAGTTGCCAGTTGTGAACAGATGGGTCATTATTGCCCACACTGCCCTCTGGGCCTACCTGGAGGACATGCAAAGTCATCTTATACAGGACACATATCTATATTTACTTACTAGGGTGTGAGCAGAATATTTTGAGTAATGGTGATATAGTAAGATATTTTTAACCAAAAAGCTGTCCATGGAGATTCATTCATATTTATAAACAGTTTATACAAAAATATTATTTTGGAGGATAGGGAAATTACTTAAATTTATATTTAAAATATAACAGTTGTGAACATCTATAAAAGCTAGGATATTATAGAGTTAATTAGGTATAAATTTTTATTCAGATTTTTTTGAATTTAATAGTATATTGAAATACTTTAGTAGAAACACAACATGTATAAACATAGATCTGGTTATTATTGATGATGTTTTACATCACCAATACAAAGTATTTCAAGATTTCCTTCCATTTATCTAATGGAGTTCAAATAAAATTATACCTTATAACATTATATTAAATTCTAAATTTAAGTTATTAAAAGCTTAGAGATCTATAGATTTAATTCATCTAACTGATTTAAATAAAAGGAAAATCATAGTTATAGTCAAAATATGCAATTTTAGCATTGAATTATATTTTGAGAGTGTCTATTCATTTCAGTGGCAGTAAACTTTTGTTAGGGCATATTAGTTACATTTGCTGTGATATCCTGGGTGTAAATGATGGGGAGATATTGCCTTTGCACATTTATCTTTGTACTCCTGCTTCTCTTTTTTTTTTTTTTTTATCTACTGAGATGCCTTTGTTCATTAATGTTTAGGGTCACCACAAATGCAATCTACCAGTCTATAGATAAAATATTGATCAAGAAAACTATTTTATGAAGTGGTTATTCTTTACATAATGGTGTATATCAGTCTTTAAAAATCTAGTGTTCTTTATATAGAAATCTAGAGGCTAAAGTCCTGGGGAATCGAGATACTTAGAAATTCTAGTAATTGAATTTTTCCTTAAATCTGATCAGCTGCTAGTGATGAATGTGGTTTCTTATGTAAGTTTCTGAGAAAAAATAAATTATGAGGGCTCCTAAATGATAGTGATTATGTTGCTGCTGCTGCTGCTGTTGCTGATAAATCGTAGGCTAGCTTTCCTTTATAATGTTCC
>NW_006434897.1:8095462-8126280 GCF_000325575.1 Pteropus alecto | reverse complement strand
GTTGCCCCTTTATCTTTGTTCTCCTGCTTCTTTTTTTTTTTTTTTTTATCTACTGAGATGCCTTTGTTCATTAATGTTTAGGGTCACCACAAATGCAATCTACCAGTCTATAGATAAAATATTGATCAAGAAAACTATTTTATGAAGTGGTTATTCTTTACATAATGGTGTATATCAGTCTTAAAAAATCTAGTGTTCTTTATATAGAAATCTAGAGGCTAAAGTCCTGGGGAATCGAGATACTTAGAAATTCTAGTAATTGAATTTTTCCTTAAATCTGATCAGCTGCTAGTGATGAATGTGGTTTCTTATGTAAGTTTCTGAGAAAAAATAAATTATGAGGGCTCCTAAATGATAGTGATTATGTTGCTGCTGCTGCTGCTGCTGTTGCTGATAAATCGTAGGCTAGCTTTCCTTTATAATGTTCCTAGAAGATATTCTTTGCCTAAGGAGTCAAATGAGGGTACTCTAGAAGCACAGTGCCCCACATTTTATTAAAAAGTATAGGTTTTCTTCATGAGTTTATTTTTTCCCCCCAGTGATGAACTTGCTTTATAATTGGGGAGAGAAAGATTTTTAAGAATCATATTTGATCATGAAGATTCCTTGAAAGGATGTAAGGGACTCCCCAGGGGTAACTGGAACAAACTTTGAGAATCATGACTACAAGGTCTTTGGCATTATAAATAGCATTATTTTGTTTGTCAATTAAATGCCTAGATCAAGGAGTCTTTAGCACATGCTAGCTAATGATTAGTAGAAAAAATTTTATTACCGTATATATTATTTTGTATATTTTAATGAGTAGGCAATATTTAATAGAACTCAGTTTTTAGTTAATAAAGTATAATTGTAGCCTTTCCATAAATATACAGTGGTATTATAATTGGGAATGAGATTAGGTTTTCTAAATATACCTGTTAAAATTATAGTGACCTTTAGAGATATTGCTGGCATTTACAACTCTTACATCAAATGTCTTCCAGTATGATGCTGTTAGCAGTGAACATGAGGATTGACTAGTTTGAAATGGCAGTCTTAAGCAAAGATATGAACTTTGCAATACCCATAACTTTTTAATGTCAAAAATCACACATGGCCAATCTCAGCATTTGTTTCAATGATTCTTAAATCTCTACACATGTTCAAAAAGCATCTTCTTACTTGAATTTACATCAAATGTTCATATGGAAACAAACATATTGACATTTTAAATTGTGATTAAAAATATGAACTAGAAAACAGTAAGCTATTTATGAGATTAAGATTATATCAATTTTAATAAAAATTTAAAAGACTTATCTCTTACAAATTAATTGGTGTTTTGGGTTTTTAGTTCTTATTTTCACTTTTTTAATTAAAAAAATTAAAAAAATTTTTTATTATGGTGATATTGGTTAACAAAGTCCAGTGTTTCAGGCGTACAATTGAACAGTAAGGCATATATATACACTGTGTTGTGTGTTCACCATCCATAGTTAGATTTCTTTCTGTCACCACATATTTGACCCCTTTTACTCCATCTACCTTTCCCCTCTTCCTTCCCCCCATCCTTTCTTAACCACTAGTCTCTTGTCCATGTCCGTGAATCTCTGCTTGTTTGTCCTGTTCGTTTGTTGCTTTTAGGTTTATATCCCACATGTAAGTGATATCATGTGATTTTCAGCTTTTACTGTCTGGCTTATTTCACTTAGCATGATTATCTAAAGGTCTGTCCATGTTGTTGGAAATGGCAGTATTTCATCTCTTCTTATGGCTGAGTAATATTCCATTGTATATATGTACCATAGCTTCTTTATCCATCAGTTTTTTATGTTGGATTATTGGATGCTTTATCAGTCATTTATTTTTTCATGCCTTTTAAAATTGTATGATCATTACTTTCTGAAGTACTCTCAAGGGTTTCAAACTTTATAGTTAAACTCAGAAAAATATAAAATTTTGTGTGTTGTTCTGAAGGATAGAGAAATTTCTTTTCATAATCTATGGAATACATTCTAATTATTGAGGTTGGGTTTTATTATTACATGACTCATTTTTTTCCTCCTCATTTAATATTTTTAAATGTTTTGGTATCTTTAAAAAAGAATAATGAAGAATGAAGAATTCTGTTTCTGACTATACTGGAGTAGCTTGTGTGAGACCAAATATCCTGCTGAGTACAATTGTAGAAGCTGGATAAATTATATGATTTCCAAATAGCTGAAGGCAACAGAGGGTCATCAAAGAAGATATGACTTACAGGATAAAGATTCCAGAGAAATACATTGAGGTTAACCTGACATTCTCTGGAAATTTTTACTTTAAGACATTGTTTTGATTTGTAAGTGACATAGGAAGAAAGGCTAAAATGTGAGCAGAAATGGCTGGTAAAAAATCTTTCATCAGTCTTACAAGGTTGGGAATACAAAACTTGAAATTTTTTCAAGGCTGAAGCGCCAAGAATACTGGGTCAAGGGAACAACATAAAAGTAATGCTGGCATTCTCTGCTGTTTTCCTTCCCAAGGTTTTGTTGATTTCTAAGATGTGCAGGCAGGAAGCCAGGAATCCAAGTAGAAAGTTGCAGCTGAAAATGTAGCCTGATTAAGCAGTGTCATGGTGCTAGACACAGAAAATAGAGATGAAGTACTCCTCAGAAACAAGGGCCCAGGTAAATACTCCAGATTTTCAGGAATAAGGGCAAATAGGAAATAGATCAGTTTCCAGAAAGATTTAAACCCAGCATCATACTTTCTTAATCCTTGATTGGCCCAAGATGATCTAACTCTATTTAACTGCAAGACATAGGGACAATAAATTCTCTCTGGAAGAAGATAACAGAAATCAGAGTTTATACTTTTTTTTTTTGATATGAAATATCCAGGCTTCAGTTACAGTACAAGAGGACATCAGACCCCATACTTGATCAGGATATTTGATTCTCAGACTTCAAATTAATTGTGATTAATATGTTTAAGAATAAGACATAAACTGGAGAATTTAATAGAGAACTAAGTTTATAAAAAAATCAAATGGAAATTTTAATACTAAAAATACAATATATGAAATTAAGTACTCAATTGATAGATTTAATAGAAGATTAGAACTAAGAGGACTCTTTGTCATTTTATTAATCCCAGAGCAGAAGAGAAGATTAATAAACTGTAGGATAGTTCAGTAGAAAATATTCATGCTGAAAAACAGACAATTAAAGGTTAGAAGTCACAGAAAATAATACAAAAGGCTTATGAAACATATATCTAATTGCATGCCAGAAGGAGAGAAAAAAGCACATGAGGTAGAAGCACTGTGTGAAAAGATACTGGATGAGAATTTTCTAAAAGTGACAAAAGACATCAACACACAGATTTGAGAATCTCTACAAACTTCAAGCAGAATAAACAAAGTAAACCACATCAAGGCACATGTTAAAATTGTTGAAAACTAAATACAAAAGAGGAATTCTTAAACATGACAGAGAAAAAGACACAGTACTTTCAAAGGAATAAAAATAACCCTCAGGTGACTGTTCAACAAAAATGATGGGAAACCAGAAGACAATGGAATGATGTTGTCCCAGAAGTCATTTAAACTATCTTCATTAAAAAGAAAAAAAAACCTTTTTTTGTCTTTGCTGTTCTGATTTGTTTTCTGCCATCTTGTCTTCCAAATTGCTGATTCGATCATCTACTTCATCTGATTTGCTATTGATTTTTTCTAGTGCATTTTTCATTATAGTTATCATATTCTTAATTTCTGTATGTTTTTTTTTGATTTCTATGTCTTTTTTTTTATATTACTATTTCTTTATTGAAGTTCTCACTAAATTCTTTGAATGTCCTTATAACCAGTGTTTTGAATTCTGTATTTGGTAGATTGCTTGACAATATTTCATTTAGTTATTCTTTGGCATTTTCTCCTGTTCTTTCATTTGGGATTTACTTTGTTGCCTCCTTATTTTGGCTTTCTTTCTGTATTTGTTTCTATATATTAGGTAGATCTGCTATATCTCCCATTCTTGCAGGTTGGCTTTATGTAGTAGGTGTCCTGTGGGGCCCAATGGTGCAATCTCCTTGACTACCTGATCCAGGTGCTCCAGGAGTGTCTCTTTGTGGGTTGTGTGTGCCTTCCTGTTGTAGTTGAGGTTTGATTACAGTTGGCATGTTAGTGAGTGGGGTTGACTCTCAGATTGAGTGGCTGTGAGGATTGGCCATGAGCACTGCCTGTAAACTGCTGTGCAAAGGCTAACTCCATGGATTGAGATTCACCCCATGGGGCTGTGGTGCCTGCTAAGACCACTTTTTGGGTTTGCTACTTATAGGTTAAATAGGTGGTGTTCTGTTGTGATGTGAAGCTGGCCACCATGTCTGTTGTTTCTGAGGCCTCTTGGGAAGGACTCTGGTGCAGGGCAAGGTCAGCTGCTGCTTGTAACAAGCCTGGGGTAACATGGTAGAAGATACAAACTTATCCACAGTTGTAACTACCTGTGTTGGACCTGAACACATGGGATAGGCCACATTGTGATGTAAGGTCAGCTGCCACTAGTATAGGGCATGGGGAAGCTCAGAAAAAGTCTCAGGGCTACCCAAGGCCTGCCACTGACTGCTGGCTGCCTGTAAGGCTCAGCTACTGAAAAAGCCTTGGGTGTTACGTGAGTTTGGTGATGCAGGATCTTAAGGAGTCACTGGGGGAGGGGGGTGAGTGGAGTTCACCAGGTTAATGCAGATTCACATTTGGCCATGTTGGGGGAGGGCTCAGTACTGGAAAGATGGTACCCACCTCCTGGCTGTGTGGGAAGAGAGCTCAACACAGGGAAAATGATGCCTATCCCTTCAGCCCTCACCCTGAAGCCGCACAACTAAGTTTCTCCTTGTATGTCTCTGGAATCTCCTGAGCATCTGTCATTCTTCCAGAGCCCAGGGTGAGTGCCTGCAAGCAAGTGAGTCTGTGCATGGGTCTTTTAAAAGGAAGCCTGGATTTCCAGCAGCCTTCCATCTTACCTAGAAGGACAGAATCCCTGCTGATTTTCACAGCCAGATGTTATGGGGGCTCTTCTTCCCAGCACTGATGTTCTGGGCTGGGGAGCCCAGTGTAGGCCTGAGAATTCTCACTCCAGTGCAGCCGAGATATCCCTCCTGATTCTCAACTGCTTCACGTGGTTGTGGGGCCAGCCTGTTTGGAGTCTCTGCCCCTCCTACCAGTCTGAATGTGGCTGCTTTTTATATTCTTAGTTAAAGGACTATTCAGCTAGTCTTCAGATGGTTCTGTAATTTAGTTGTAATTTTCATGTGGTCATGGGAGGAGGTGAACACGGTGTTTTACCTACTTTGCCATCTTGACAGAGACCCCAGCCATCATCAATTACATTTTAATAAAATGATCTGAAGAGTTCTGGCAGGCAAAGTAATTTCAGTAAGTAGGTTACCTTTTCTGTCAGAGGTCGCTTCAGTTGTTTCTATGTCTTGGCCGCTGTGAATAATGCTGCTATGAACATCAGGAATGCACATATCTTTAAGGATAAATGTTTTCAAATTTTTGGGTAGATATTCAGAAGACAGATTTCTGGGTTGCATGTTAATTCTATTTTTAATATTTTGAAGAGCCTCAAAACTGTTTTCCATAGTGGCTGTACCAATTTATATTTACACCAGCTGAGGGTTCCTTTTTCTCCACAACGTCTCCAACACTTGTTACTTGTCTTGTTGATGATAGTCATTCTAAGAGGTTTGAGGTGGTATCTCCCTGTGGTTTTGATTTACAGTTGAAATTGAAAACTATAAGACATTATTAAATGAAATAGGAGACACAAAGAAGTTGAAAGATATTCCATGTTCATGGATTAGAAAAATCAACTAGTTAAAATGACTTTATTACCCAAAGCAATATACAGATTTAATGTAATCCCCATCAAAATCACAATGGTGAAATGGATAAAGGCGATCAAATATATGGTAGTTGAAGGAAACTGGACTTTGGGTGGTAAACATACAATAGAATATATAGATGTCAAATTATAATGTATACCTGAAAATTATATAATTGTATTAACCAATGTTACCCCAATAAATTAAAAAAAAAAAAAAAAAGACCAGAGCCAAACCTAAAAAAAAAACAAAACACAATGGTATTTTTTAAAGAAGTAGAACAAGAAAATGATCAGATTTGTATGGGAGCACAAAAGACTCCAAATAGCCAAAGCCATCCTGAGAAAAAAGAACCTCCTAATAGCTAGTGAGGTCTTTTCATATGTCTGTTGGCACTTTGTATGTCTTCTTGGGAGAAATGTCTGCCCATTTTTTAATTGGATTGTTTGTTTTTTTTATTGTTGAGTTGTATGAGCTCTTTGTGTATTTTGGATATTAGGCCCTTATTGGAGGTGTTTTTTGCAAATATCTTCTCTTACTCAGATGGTTGTCTCTTTGCCTTGTTGATGGTTTCTTTGCTGTGCCTTTTAGTTTCTTTGCCTTTTAGTTCGACATAGTCCCATTCATTTACTTTTGCTTTTACTTCCCTTGCTTTTGAAGTCAAATTCATAAAGTCCCCTCTAAATCCAAGGTCCATGAGTTTGATACTTGTTTTCTTCTTTGCTATTTATTGTTTCAAGCCTTGTATGCGAGTCTTTTGATCCATTTTGAGTCAATTTTGGTGTATAGTGACAGGTAGCAGTCTAGTTTTATTCTTTTGCATGTGATTTTCCAGTTTTCCCAGCACTGTTTATTGAAGAGGCTTTTCTTACTCCATTGTGTATCTTTGGCTTCTTTTTTGAAAATTATTTGTCCATGTATATAAGGGTTTATTCCTGGACTCTCAATTCTATTCCATTGAGCTATGTGTCTGTTTTTCTGCCAATGCCATACTATTTTGATTATTGTTGCTTTGTAGTATAATTTGAAGTCAGGTAGAGACATACCTTTGGCCTTGTTCTTTTTTCTCAGGATTGGTTTGGCTATTTGGGGTCTCTTGTGTTTCCGTAGAAATATGACAATATTTTTGTTCTCCTTTTAAAAATGCCATTGAAATTTTGATAAGGATTGCATTAAATCTGTGTATTGCTTTGGGTAATAAAGTCATTCTAACTATGTTGATTCTTCTAATCCATGAGCATGGAATATCTTTCCATTTCTTTATGTCTTCGATTTCTTTTATTAATAATGTTTCATAGTTTTCAGTGTATAAGTCCCTTATATGCTTCATTAGGTTTACTCTTAGGTACTTTATTCTTTTTGTTGCAATTGCGAAAGGAGTTTTTTTCCCCCCTGAAAATTCATTGTTAGAGTATAGGAATACTATGGATTTTTGTATATTGATTTTGTATCCAGAAACTTTACTGTATTTGCTTATTAGACCTATAATGATGTAAACTTTCCTCTCATTACTGCTTTTGCGGTATCCCAAAAGTTTTGATATATTGTATTTTCTTTCTCATTTGTTTCTATGTATCTCTTGATCTCTCTTTTTATTTCATTTATGACTCAGTCATTCTTTAGCAGCTTGTTGTTTACTCTCCAGATATTTGTGGTTTTTTCCACTTTCTTTCTGTGGTAATCTCCAGTTTCAAAGCATTATGGTCGGAGAATATGCTTGGTATGATCAGTCTTCTTAAATTTGTTGAGGCTAGTTTCATGTCCCAACATATGACCTACACTTGAGAAAGTTCCATATGCACCAGAGAAGAATGTGTAACCTGGTGTATTGACAGCCCACAGCAAATAAAAAAAAGAAAAAAAGCTTAGGGGTACACTGACTGCAGCAAGTCATGATGACAGGAGAAGGCAAAACTTTAAAGGTAACACACACAAGAATTATAATAACTTTCTAGAGCTACTCATTGTGGCAGAAGATTTCACATATCAATAATTTCTGAGAGAATTACTACTAAATAGCTAAAATACTTTAATTTTAAAAGTTCATTTATTTAAAGAATACTTTTCAATTATCTAGAAAACATATATTTAGAATACTAAATCCTCCTATGATTAAAAATAAGTATTAGAATGTAAGTGTTTCAACAAAACGGAAATTGATACACTTATATAGTTGAACAATTACAGTTGAACAAAAAACATGTTTGCACATATATTTTTAAAATACTTTTTAAATTTCAAAATGGTGCTTATTTATATTCTGGAATTCAGTAACATGTAGAGGTTGTCCCTGTACTTATATTCCCACATACACCGTTTGGAATTCATTGTTTGAGTCTGGATCCAGAAAAACCATACACATGTTTAAGGAAAAAACAGATAATTTTCTTCTCTTGACCTTGGTTAACTTTAATATTACCATGAAACTCAGGAGGTATTCAGATTAATAACCATTTAAAAATACTTGTGTTTCATTTAATTTATTCGGCATATATTTAATAGGCTTCTGCTATAATCTTGGTACTCAGCTAACCTCTGGAGATACAGTGGTGAACAGAAGTACATGTAGTCTCTTACCATAGGGATTTTATAGCTAGTCTAGCTGAAAAGCATCACAAAAACAAATACTAGGGAAGAGAGGTACTCAGGGTTTTGAGAGTTTAAATAAAGGAATTTGACCTAGTCAGAGAGATTAAGGAAAAGGCTCTCCTTTAGAAGTGAGGTTTGAGGTGAAATCTGAAAGTGAACATAAATTAGAGGAAGAAGTAAGGGAAGTGAACTCTAGGCAGAGGGAACATCAAAGGCCCTGTGGTGGCAGGGGCAGAGGTTAGGATGTTTCTTGATGTACATACACAAAAGGAGATATATAAAAGATTATGAATTACTTTATAAAATCAACATCTCATTGTGGAGTTAAGATTAAGTTTAGATAATCTAGGTCCTTTAGAACATACCATCAGACAAAACTTTTACCAGAGAAGTGAAAATTTAAAAAACTGCTTTTGTTTTCTTCTAACTTCAATAATACATGGAACATAGGATTTTAGATGTTAATAGAAAAACTATAGACTTAAGAACAGAAGGATTATTTTCTATAATCCATAATTAAATTTAATTTTTGTCTTAATATTATGCATAATAAAGATAATAATTAGGGCTTCAACCCCCAAAACAAAATTAAAAGATACAGGTTTAGCAGGAAACCCCTTTTATTTCAGTGTATATTGATGAAAACCTTTAAAAAGTGTATTACCCCTATCCCTCATCTCTTTTTACTTTATACCTAAGTAATGTAGTAAAAATAGTACATTATCTGGATATAGGTGCTCTTAAGATATAAAATAAGATGTTAAACTTATTTTATAAGTTGATATTGCCCTTTTTCTACTCTAAAACTTCATAAAACAGCTGAACCTTTTTGAAATGATTGGCTGAAAGATAATTAAGATATTTACTTTACTATCAGAAGTACAGGCTCTCTAGCTTCCAGTTGCAGAATAATAAGCAATACTATTCAAAAATTTAAATCATTTAATTATTTATTTTTAATAGCTAAATTACTGTGGTTGGTTCATTGGAATGAATTTTTTAAATTGAGTATTATAGGAGCTATATCAATAATTCTGCTATGAGTTTACTTCTGGTCAAAGTAATCTCTTTAGTTTACATTGTGGAATTTAGACTTTTATCAGGTACTTGTCTGAGATATAGTTCCAAATTGCTTTCTGAAAAAAGCCCACCTCTCTATATAATAACCAAATAAGCAGTTTTAATCTCTTCTTATGTAAGTATTTTTATAGAAGGAGAGAATGTTTGACTCAGTGCACTGCACTGATTGTTTAAATTCCTGAAAAGGAGAGAGGTGAGAAGGAAACATTTTCTGTGTTTTGATGAAATTGATGAAGCCATATTTGAATCTTGAGCCTTCTGACATAAATGCTAAACTCTTAAAAAAAAAAAGAATAATTTTTCATGTTTCTGAATACATATTATACCTTTAATAAAAATGACCATAACTGATATTGATTGTCAGAAATAATAAGTTTATGAATAAATAAGGCAGTTACTTGTACAGCTATAGGTAGAGAGAATGAATTAGGCAATTTGAATATATGTTATGCACTTAATAGTGAAGGTGATTTATGGGTATTATATCTTCCTGACTCATGAATGGTAACATTAATTGTCGGTCTAGTAGAAAGGGGATATATTTGTCGCTATTTCTGCTGTCTTTTATCAGTATTCCTGCAGATGAAGATATATTTTCTTGTTAGATATGGGTAAAGGAATGTGGCACAAGCTCTTTTCCAAATGGAATAATATTAAAATGTAGCTTTCTCTTTAAATTTTGACAAATAACTGCATTAAGACACACTATATTGCCATACTCAATTTGTCTTTTATGAGAACCAGTTTGAATTACATTGTCCATCAAAAATGTAATTAAATTTTTTTAGCCAATAAAGTCATTTAAATATTTACATGGGTGATACATTTGATTATATTATAAATAGTACATTTTTGATCTATGAAAACAAACTTCCTCAGCTTTGGTAGATCTATATTTGATACATATTGTGTTACTTCTAAGTAGCTGAAGACTCTGAGGCCTCAAATTATTGTGTTTAAGTCATAGCATAATCCAGTAGAGAACATTACATAAAATGAATAATAAATATATCAACGTCTCTTTACTCACAAAACACACTATAATGTAGTACTTTACTAAACTGCATATAGATCTCCAAATTAAAGCATAGATACATATATTTGCAAATTCACTTACCCCGATAAAGTTGCAGCTATAAAACATACAGCTTAAACATAAACTGCAATAGTATAAGTCAACATCTTAACTAATAGTGGTCTTCTGAGTGCCTCTGTATTTAAACTCTATTGCTTTGTTGTGATGAAATAGCAGAAACAGCCTAGATATTGGTGCAGTTATTTAGACAGAATAGCTCTGTGTTGTTGAAAGATTGGTGGTGAAGGAGTTTCTGACTTATCTATATTGTTGGATGAGATTTTTTAAGTATGTATTTATTTGCTTTGCATGCTCCTTATAGGTATATACTTTTCTTTGTAGGTATAGCAGGTGACCGTAAGCCAAACTCAATCTTTCTTAAATAGAAAGGGAATTTATTGTACATTTTAGAGTAGATCTGGCTCAGACACTGTTTCAGACTCCAGTGATGTCACCAGAACTTTGTTTCTCGTTTGCTTCTGAGAATCTCTTCTATACTTGTTTTGTTTACCTATAGGATTTTCCTAATAGTGACAAGATGGCTGCTGCATTTAATAGCTTCATAGTCTCTTATTCAAGTTTAGTGAAGAAAAGAGTATCTGTTCCTGGACTATTCAAACAAAAGTCCATTTTGAATAATCTATTGATTTGTGATGTTTATTTATCATGTATTAAATTCTTATATACATTAAGATCAGTTTCTAGGCTATTTAGATTGTTTAGACAGCTAATATAGGGCAGGGATTTTGTGGAAGAAATCTTTTTTTCTATTGTTAGAAATTCTAATTTGAAAAGAGTATTATTTCAGGGCATGGATGTGACAGCTCTTCAGTAGTGTTATTAGAGAATTGTTTATATAATCATTTGTAACAACAATGTTTATCAGAGTTGTACCTTCTTGATGCAAATGAAACTGTTTTTTAAGTGAAAAAGAACTGGCTATAAGTGATATAGAAAAAGATTTTATTTAAAATCTTAATCTAGTACTGGATTACATACTTTTAAAAAAATATTCTAAGATTTCAAATAATTCTCTTAGCTCTTCTCTATATATTATCTTTACATCAAAATAATAATAATTCGGCTCCTGCCTTTGTCAGCATTATTTTTGGTTTGCTAATTTGCTGTGTTGGACAAAATTACAGAATAATATTGGATAATATTTGATGATAATGGTAGTATCTGACATCTTATTCTTTTTTTAATGGGAATGTCTCTAGTTTTCCCCTTTAATCATGGCATTGAGTTCCAGTTTAACAAGAATATTTTTTCTCATTTAAAAATGTTTTTTATTCCTAGTTTTGCAATATTTTTCAATTTGGAAAGTGTGTTCAGTGCTTTGTATGTTATCTATTGAGGTTGTCATGTGATAGATCTCATTAAACCTACTGACATAATAGATATTTTGAGAGATTTTCTTACATTACGCTACTCTTGAATTTTTGAGAAATGGTAGGTGATTCTCTTAATATATCATTGAATCAATTTTGCAAGTATACAACAGTCTCATAGAACATCTCCCAGTTCTACTGGGAGATGTTTTCCCAGTAGGGACTGCTTATTTATGAATGCAGTAATGTCATAGAATGTACCTTCTCTAAACACAATATAAAGATTTTAACAAAATATTGTGCAGAAAATGTTTCTAGGTACATTCTAAAATAAAATTTTTAGAACATAAAATTTACTTGTAGATGTTTTATTAAGTACACTGAGTTATCAGCAAAGGGATATTCATCTGCAATGTTGCTGGGCTAAGACAGGCATCATAGTGTTAAAACATGCATAGCAACTGTTTGTTAATAGCTATATGAAGTATTTAATTATCACGAAGTTATGTTTTAACATTTTACTTCCTAAACATAGTTTGTTACATATATAGGCATTTTATACAGTTTTAGTTACTATATAAAAAATCGTTAGAGATTTTAGGTTCATGTATATGCATTATAATTGTTATTTTAGCACAGAACATCTAATTTTTAGAAAGGAGTGATGTTATGACATTGATGCCTGTGTTTTATTTGGAGTTTTGTACTGTTAGTCTGTAGTAGTGATAACAAATGTTAGATTATAATATCAGAATTACTTCTTTCATAAAAAAATTGGATAATTTACTCGACATTTTAAAGAATGGTAGCAAAATTTTCTAGTGTGGATCATGTTTGAATTATTAGTTAAATTTCATAATTCAACTTTCATAATTTTTTTGTTTAATCAAATTTTTCTACTTAATTTTGAATCATTCAGCTTGGGTTTTTTTTTATTGTGATTAGCACATAAGGTCAGGCTGGGCGTTCCCACATGCTGGTAGCGTTTGAAATTCTTGCCAGGCCCAAAGGAGGGAGCACTTAGGCTTTTTATTAACTTGCCCAGATGTAGGCAAGGGGAATAGGGAGAGGTGAAGTTTTAAAAGCTGTCAGCAGTTAAACATCAAAATATGGAATCAGACTATTTATTTCAGTGGAGTTTATAAGAAAAGATTCAATAATAAGTGGTGAGATATTAAATTTCCCACAGTCTGGCTTTGGTATTTCCCAGTGGTGTCTTTTAATATGTTCCTTTGTCTCTTGTACTTCCTACAAATTAGTAGTTAGACCTAGAGGTTTAATCAGATTAATGTTCAATCTTTTCAGCAAGACTACTTCATAGGTGGTATTGTACACTTCCATCAGGAAGTACATAATGTCTATTTTCTCTTTTTTTTGTGATATAATCTGGATCTAGTTATTTCTCAATGTTTGCAAAGTGGTGATATTCTATAATATAATTTCACCTAATTTATAAGTTGAAATACACATAACTGATTATACTGAGGTACAGTTCATATAGAGAAATCAAGGTTAATGGTTGATTTATTCTTTTCACTTATACCACTTTTCAAAGTAATGCAGTGTTGCTTGGAATCCTCCAATGATGACCAATGATTTTTTAAAAATCATTATGAATTCAAGAGTTAGACATATTGTATGTTTCAATCAATATTCTGATTGCTGCCCAACATCTTCCATTCTTGGTAATTGGGAAACTAATTTGACTTAGCTCCTTTTTATTTAAACCTAGGAGGCTTTGATCCCTTTCTTGCTTTCTGGTCTAATAGAGTGTTCCAAGCTCATTACATAAGGTATGTAATCAGCCATTCTTAACAGAGCCCTGGTTCCTTTTAGTGTTATCCTTATTTTTAAGCTGAGAAAACAAATTTGGCTGAAGTTTTTAGCTAGTATATGATAGACCTGATATTTTGGCTCAGATCCATTTTATTCTAAAACTTCAAGTTTACTATCCATTGGAGACTCTTCTATCCCATGAACTTAATTCTTATTTAGCATTGTTTTTAACTAATTAAAGTTTCCACAAATTCTACTTTAAGGGAAAAGAGAACTTGAAACTTTTTATAAGTGCTTTCTTTTGCTTTGTCCATCAAAAACCGACGTATAACTTTACTTGCTCTCTTTCTATATTGAGTTGAAGAGAAACTTTGTTCTTCATCCAAGATTAATTGCTTTACTTCTATCTCTAATCATATGAACTATTATCCAGAATAGAGTTTTATTCTCAAGCATCTAGAGTTCCTCTGTACATTCATGTACCTATTTTATCTTCTTTTATCTTGTGAGTTAAAAAAGAAAGCCAAGAGAAACAGGGCCAGACTGTAATATATTGCTTCATCTTTTCCAACCTTGCGAGTTACTCCTTCTGCCCCATTGCTTTGTATGTTTTGCAGTGCAGTTGTTCTTAATTTTGCTTTGGTTATTTTTTAAAAATATAAGCTATAAGCTTAAGGCCCCTTTGTTTTCCATTTCATGCATACTTTTCTTTTTAAAAGGCAAATCTCATCATGAATTTAGTATTTATCTTCCAGTACATTTTTAAAACATTTTATAGCATAGACACTGATCTATACATGATCTACTTAGAAGTTACATAAATACTATCATAATTTACTGTTTTAAAACTTTTTCACCGAAATCTTAGGGGATTTACTCACATTTATATAAGTAGCTATGTGTAATTCATTCTACTTTAGTATAATAATCTATGGTATGATTAGCACCATTACAAAGTGGTTGTATTGATTTACCCTTTTAACTTTGGGTTAAGCATTTTATTTCACCACATCCTCACCAGTACTTTGGATTTTCTCACTTTAGTGTGAGAATCTTTTAAGGTATGTGAATCTTTTAAAGTTATATATCCCTGGTTATTATGTAAGTAGACATATTTATATTTATTTTTTCCTATTTCCTCTTCTATGAATTTTCTGTTTATATTTTTGTAGGCAATTGTTATATGTTCTGAATACCAATCCTAATGTCTTTTAAATGTGCTATAAATATCTTCTAGTCCTTTGCTAGTCATTTCACTTATAAAGGTAAATTAAAAAAATCTGCTTCTGTATATTGAAGGCAGTATACATTTACCAAGCAAAATATGATTGGGAGAGAAAAGAGGCTCAAGTAAGTAAATCTTATTTAGTGGGCACAATAATAATCCCCCAAAGATGCCCAGGTCCTATGTTACCTTACATGGTGAAAGACCTCGCAGATATGATTAAGTATTTTGAGATAGGTTCAATATCCTAGATTGTCTGGGCAGTCTCAATGTAATCAGAGGAGCCCTTATAAGAAGGATACAGGAGAGTCAGAGTCAGAAGGCAATGTGACAACAGAAGCAGAGATTGGAGTAATACAGGGCCATGAACCAAAGAATATAGGCCACCTCTAAAAACAGAAAGGCAATCAATCAATCAATCAATCAATAAAATTCTCCCCTAGAGACTCCAGAAGGAATGCAGCCCTGCCAACACCTTGATTTTAGGACGTTTGACTTCCAAACTTTGAAATAATGTGTGTATTTTAGCTACTAAGTTTGTCATAGTTTGTTAGAGCAGCAATAGGAAATTAGTATAGATTTTGGTACCTGAAAGTGGGATGCTGCTGTAACAAATACCTGAAAATGTGGAGGTGGCTTTGGAATTTTGGGTAGTGGGAAGAGGCCAGAAGCATTGTGACAAACATGATAGAGAGAGCTTGGATCGCTTTGAATAAAACGTTAGTAGAAATATGAATAGTAAAGAATCTTCTGAAAAGGACTTAGCAGAAAGTTAAGAGCATGGTAGAGAAAACCTGTATCATCTTAGAGAATACTTAAATCATCACAAACAGACTATTGGCAGAAATATGGACATTAAAGGCACTGCTAATAAGGGATCAGAAGAAAATGTGGAACATGTTATTGGAAACTTTAAGAGAACCTTCATTATTTAGTGGCAGAAAGCTTAGCTGAATTTATCCTACATAGTTATGTGGAAAGTAGAATTTGTAAGGGACGTTCTTGGATATTTGGATGAAGAGATTTATAAGAACAGTGTTGAAGTACACTTAGATTTTTTTTCTTGCTGCTTATACTAAAATGTGGATGGCAAAAGATAAATTGAGGGAAGAACTATTAAACCATAGGAACCAGGACTTGATGATTTGGAAAATATTCAGCCTTGATTATACAGAATGAAAAAAAAACAAAAACAAACCCACTTAAATTAGTAGATTCACTGTCAGGAAAGTGTGCTCTGGAGACAAAGCCATGATTGTGTCTGAACAGTCTTTTGCTAGTTCCTTGAAAGGATTGGAGTAGTTAGTCATACAGAGAGTTCTTTGAAGAAATTAGGTGTGCGACTCATCGATCCCTTTGGCCCTTTCAGCAGAAGCCAAAAAGAGACATGGGATAATCTAAGAAAAACCTATGGAGGAGCCTCTTGAGTGGAGTGAATTCCTGTGTCAGACACGGAGACCCACAAGGTTCATGAGAATTTTACATCAACAGCAACAGTGCCAGCTTAGACTAAAAGAGACAGAAAGAAGAAATGAAAGAAGGTTCCAAACAGCACAATTCTATCTGTAGGAAACAGATTGATAAAACTATGGAACTGGAAGCACATTCTATCTATCCTTCATGGAAAAGGAAGGTTGACTTGAAGGGCAGAGCCTCGGCCCCCGAGGGTAAAGCTGTGAGCCAGGGCTTGAGACTTAATAGAGTTTGCCTGACAGGATTTTGAAATTCCTTGGGATGGCTGACTTTTTTTTTTTTTTTTGAATGGAAATGACTATGTTTGGTGTCCTATGAGTGTCTCACCATTGCATTTTGGGAGCCGATAACTTGTTTTCTAGTTTCATAGGTCCACAGAGAGAAATTTTGCCCCAGGTGGAATATATACAGAGGCTCATCTATACCTGATTTGTATGATTTAGATAGATGATGCAATTTGAGACTTTTGATTTGATGAGATTCTGATGAGATTTCATACTTCGAGTTGTTGCTGTTGTGACTTTTGGAAATGGCAGCATGGGGTGAATGCATTTTGAATGTGAGTTGGATGTCAATTTTTGGGAACCAGAGAGCTGACTATGGTAGAAACAGTATTATACCCCAAATTATGTCCAAGTTCTAATCCCTGGAACCTGTGAATATGTTACTTAACATGACTTTACAGATGAGATTAAGTTAAGGATTTTGATATAGAGATATTGTCCTGGATTATTCAGATGTACCCAATGTAATGACAAGGATGCTTATAAGAGGGGCAGAGGAATGTTAGAGTCAGAGAAAGCAATGTGACAATAGAAGCAGAGGAGAGAAGGCAATGTGATGATGGAAGTAGAAGTTGGGAGTAATGTGGGGCCATCAGCCAAAGAATGGGGACCACTTTTAGAAGTTGGAAAAGGCATGGAAACATAACACTGATGGCATACAATTCCAGTAGTCATTTTGTCAATTGCTTGCTGACTCCATTAATTAATCCTCAAATTCAGTTAAAGTCCAACTGAATACTCTTAATTTAACACTCAGCTAAAAAATAACCTCCTAATAACAAAGAACAGCCCCTTTACTCTTTGCCCTTTTCTTATTATTTGTATACTTACTGGGCTGTAGATGAAGTAAGTGAATCTACAGTAATTATTTTATGACTGTGATATAGAAAAATGAGCAAATGTTCAAGAAAATCTCAAAGACTTGGGTACTGACATTGTTGAGCCACTAAATCAATGCTTATATAACCTATTCTGGACTTCTTGATTTATGAGAAAAATAAAAATTTATTTTTAAAGGCAACATTGGGTTTGCTGATGTTTGCGACCAAATGCATTTCTACCTGATACTCTTACAAAATGAGCTGAAAAGTCAGTGACAATAATTACGCTGAGAAGCACAGTGAAATTTCATAATTAAATGATAAAATCAAATGTCATATAATATCAGTAGCATATGTGTGCAAGAGCTTCTATAAAACTGTACTAATATCTGACCAAACATGTAAGATATTTTAGTTTATACTTGTGTTAAACTGATTTGCAGAATATCAATTGGACCTTAAGTGTGTATATACATATGAGTGGAAGAATTTGACAACATTTAGTTATATTTATCTTTGAAAACTCAAGCAAAGGGATAAGTGGTGTGTCTTTGATTTAATTTTATGGAATGTGTAGATTTGAAAACTTGCATTTGGGTCAGTAATGCAAAGCACCAAACATATTCATGGCATAGAATAGTGTTATGTAAATAAAAGAGATTCCACCTGAGTGGCAAGCCATACTCTGCTTTGTTCAGAGAAAATAGTTGATGATCAACATTATGCTTTCTGACTTTAGATTGGATTTGAAATAAAAAGTAAAAGGTATGAATATATTTAAATTGCAGTCAGTGTATATGTGTATTTTAAGTATGAGTAATGAAGAAATGAGTAATACAACTGTCTGATCACACTGAAGTAAGAATATTGATGAAGGGATAAATGATCTTATGAGCTATTGAAATAAAATATAAATTTAATGCTAGTAAAGACCATTATGATTTTATGTGGTTTTTTCAAATGGCACTCTTAGTATCTTGAGTGGTCTGAACTTATCATTTCCAAGACAAAATACTATGCTTTTTAATGTTGAGGATATTTTTGCAGGACTTTAAAAGACAATTAAACTGTAATACAAATGGCTTGTTACAGCCATTTGGAATTTTTCCCAGCTCAATGTCTCTTTTAGTCTATGGAGAAAGAAACTGACGATGTATTATTTAGCTAATATGTAAACCACATCCAAAAGTTACAACAGAGCAGGAAGAAATAATTTCTAGGACTGAAAACAAGTGTGGATTAGAAATCCACTTACTGTTGTCTTCTAAGGTGAAACATCCAACCAGCTTTTGGCTGTAAAATTTAGAACCTGTCATCTATTAGAGTGCTGAAAAGTAGTCATCATTGAGCTATCACTCTATAATTTCTTGGCCATTTGTTTTTAATATGAATATCTAGACTTATCTGGCAGCCACTAAATACTTGGTGCCATTTACAGTGATCTATGATTGTGAATTTGAAATTTCTAATTTTGTAAAAGTTAGCATGAGAAATCAATTGCAAATATAACCTAAATCGTAAATTAAACTATCTACCATTGAATTACATAAAACTACATTAGTGAAAGACTGCA
The DNA here is from genome assembly GCF_000325575.1 of Pteropus alecto. Lineage (NCBI taxonomy): Eukaryota > Metazoa > Chordata > Mammalia > Chiroptera > Pteropodidae > Pteropus > Pteropus alecto. The sequence goes on along the minus strand of NW_006434897.1, from coordinate 8,107,209 downwards.
AACAATATTATCTTTCTCATCGAAATAAAAGATATTTTATTGCTAATTTTAAAAATATTATGTTTTTTTGTTATCATGAAAATTAAGAAACATATTTTTTTAAAATGACCAAAAATTGATGATCTTCATACACATAGATTAGGAGTGTGTAGAGTGCCAAACTTTAAGAAACATTACCATTGAAGTTATAGACAAGGAATCTTCATCTTGAGTATTAAATAAATGCCTTGTTTGTTTCAGTGCTCTTAGGTAGTTACAAGTATCCTTAATTTTAGGAATCGGAAATTCCCCATCATCTTCTTGACCCTCCATCCATATGAAATTCATACTGACATTCTATTACAGACAAAGTTCTTATTCTGGTGCTTTCATTACCTGATGACTTGATCTGCAACCTTATCTGCTTGAGGGAAAGTCTATAAGTCTGTCCAGATGAGCCTACTTTCAGTTGTTTTCTGATTGCCACCAACACATCTCCCATATGTTCTTAGGGACGTGTGAAAAATTCTAATCTGTTGTGTTCATTGACAATAATACAACAGGAAAAGAGATTGTCTTTCTTATAGCAATGAGAATTGTGAAGAAAAGAATCAGTCTCTTCATAGTAGTATTAGGCCATACCTTTGATGTGACTCAGTAGTCACTGCACAATAATCTAGTTAAAGTAAATATGAATAATTGACCCCCTTTCCTACACAGCATTTCAGAGATTATTTTAGACCCAGGCAATCCTAGTTTCAGAGCTATCAGTGTATGTAAAGATCTAGTTTCTGCTAATCACTTGTAACTATGAACATTATAATTTCATTGTGATACTACAACTAGGTATAGAAAACTGCAACTCATTTATTGAACCTTTTTTGGACTTTGATTTTGCCAGATCTGGAAGTATATGCATGAATTTGTATAGGTAGGTGTAGTCTTAGTATATTTCTATTTAGACTAAGAGCAGAGTGTGGAATTAGTGACCAGTCAGCTGAATTGAATCCAGAAGTGGATTATGGCCAGTTCATAGTTAAAAAAAATTGAATTAGTTGCCAACATTTGTAAATTGTAGGATTTCATATATAAATCCAGATTTTTAGTTTTTCTTAAAAATGAAAAAAAGGAAACAAAAGCCAACCTAACCACAATCAATTGGAGCTGATTAAATGCTGCCCTTAGGGGTGAGGGTAGGTGATCTCTAGTGTACTGTTTTCTATTAAACACTTATTTGCCTGCTTGGCTCTAGTAGCCATTTGAATTTTCCATCCTCGTGAGTGTAATTATCAATTAATTTTATATGGGTTCTTTAGCTTTATTTAAGATTTATAACCCTTAATATTATTTTATTTGGCTGTGTCCAATCATCTGTGTATTATTCATTGTTATTGTTTCTTTTTTCTTTTAAAAAGAGGAATTGGAGTTTGCAAAGAGCAGGAAGAATACATTTAAGAAACTATGCAAAAGCTCATTTTGCACTGCACAGTAATAAATGTTAATGAACTCTGAACATTTACATAGTACTAATTTACCAAAATAGGCATTTAAATTTTTACTGCTACTAGATAATCCAACATATAGGATATAATAGGAACAGGAGAACTATGTTGCCTGTTGGTGAAAAATTTTGAGCACAAAACTCTTATGTAATTGTTGATCATTTGGTGAGGTTTTTCAGGATAGCCACATTTACTTATATTTACTCTAGCTCAGAACATGGCTGTATAGCTTCAGATTTGCTATATTAAATTTTTGACTCAGCTAAATTACTAATACCAGTATTGACATGAACTGTTATTTCAGCAGACATATTAAGGAATCTAAGTAGCTTTTTATCAGCTTTACTCAATTTTATGTTGAAATGTTTGAAACTGCATAAAACAACTCCGTACTCCAAAGCAACAATATAGTCGAACCTAGTAGCTTATATTTAAATTCTGTCTCTCCTGATATCCTTGTCTATATTTACATGGAAAAGCCACTTTTGTTTTCTATTTCTGTTACTGAACATATGGTGTACTAACTAGTATATGATTTATTCTATTAAGCACTTTCTGTCATTTATTTAATTTTGTAATTTCAGTGGTATATTACCTAAGTGCTATGTCTGAGACCCACTGACACTTGTAATGCTATTATTAATACAGTTATTTTCAAATCTTTTTTGTTCACTTAAGAGTTTTCCTTACCATGTTTATTTTAGTTCTGCTTAAATTTAATTAGTTGTTTTAAAAAAAATCACATGGAGCATATTTGTCTCCTGAGATCAGAAACAAAGAATGCATTATGATTTCTCTATGAACCAAAATTTATTTTGCAATTATGGAAATGAACATAATAGACACACATTATTTTCTATACTCACAAGTCAGTTATATATTACTCTGTCCAAGTAATCATTATGATTTAATCACCTAAAAAGTTAACTATATCTGGGACATACTTATTAAATATATTCAATTTTAAATGAAAAGTCTATTTTCTTTTATTAAGATTATAGTGCCAAGTATAATCATGTAGCAAAAATTAGGTTGATATAAGAATACTGAAAATATTTTAAGTTGCAACTTTCATTTTGAGTTGCTTATAAATTTGTTTCTTTTTAAATTTGTTTCATAATAGAAAAAGGATGCTAAATATCATTTTGTTTTTAGGAATTAGAATAGGTACATTTTAATTAGCTCTGGAAAATGGAATAATCCTCAGTCTTACCATAATATTCAGTCTAGATATTGGCTGAAGAATATAGTAAATAATCTAAAAATTGTTGGAGTAAATTCTAAAGATTAGAATGATTTATAAGTTCATATGGACCATTAAAAATTTGTGATAGTAAGAATATAGTGTTAAAATTAATATAATACTGAGAATCACATAAATATTACATAATGTTCTTAGCCCTTTTTCTTCTTTCTCTACAAAATTTTCCCAGAAATCACTTAGTTTCACGGCTTGAGGTACCACGTATATATACTGATCATTTCCAAATACACAAATCACTTTTGATGTGTATTTACACTCTGAATCCTCCACTGAGTCTAGTTTTCCATGAATTACTGTCTTTAAGACATTTCTACCTTGAGGTTTTATAGGAACTATAAAACTAACATTTCAAAACTAACCTAATCTTTCCTCCAACCTTACGGTGCTTTCATTACCTGATGACTTGATCTGCAACCTTATCTGCTTGAGGGAAAGTCTATAAGTCTGTCCAGATGAGCCTACTTTCAGTTGTTTTCTGATTGCCACCAACACATCTCCCATATGTTCTTAGGGACGTGTGAAAAATTCTAATCTGTTGTGTTCATTGACAATAATACAACAGGAAAAGAGATTGTCTTTCTTATAGCAATGAGAATTGTGAAGAAAAGAATCAGTCTCTTCATAGTAGTATTAGGCCATACCTTTGATGTGACTCAGTAGTCACTGCACAATAACCTAGTTAAAGTAAATATGAATAATTGACCCCCTTTCCTACACAGCATTTCAGAGATTATTTTAGACCCAGGCAATCCTAGTTTCAGAGCTATCAGTGTATGTAAAGATCTAGTTTCTGCTAATCACTTGTAACTATGAACATTATAATTTCATTGTGATACTACAACTAGGTATAGAAAACTGCAACTCATTTATTGAACCTTTTTTGGACTTTGATTTTGCCAGATCTGGAAGTATATGCATGAATTTGTATAGGTAGGTGTAGTCTTAGTATATTTCTATTTAGACTAAGAGCAGAGTGTGGAATTAGTGACCAGTCAGCTGAATTGAATCCAGAAGTGGATTATGGCCAGTTCATAGTTAAAAAAAATTGAATTAGTTGCCAACATTTGTAAATTGTAGGATTTCATATATAAATCCAGATTTTTAGTTTTTCTTAAAAATGAAAAAAAGGAAACAAAAGCCAACCTAACCACAATCAATTGGAGCTGATTAAATGCTGCCCTTAGGGGTGAGGGTAGGTGATCTCTAGTGTACTGTTTTCTATTAAACACTTATTTGCCTGCTTGGCTCTAGTAGCCATTTGAATTTTCCATCCTCGTGAGTGTAATTATCAATTAATTTTATATGGGTTCTTTAGCTTTATTTAAGATTTATAACCCTTAATATTATTTTATTTGGCTGTGTCCAATCATCTGTGTATTATTCATTGTTATTGTTTCTTTTTTCTTTTAAAAAGAGGAATTGGAGTTTGCAAAGAGCAGGAAGAATACATTTAAGAAACTATGCAAAAGCTCATTTTGCACTGCACAGTAATAAATGTTAATGAACTCTGAACATTTACATAGTACTAATTTACCAAAATAGGCATTTAAATTTTTACTGCTACTAGATAATCCAACATATAGGATATAATAGGAACAGGAGAACTATGTTGCCTGTTGGTGAAAAATTTTGAGCACAAAACTCTTATGTAATTGTTGATCATTTGGTGAGGTTTTTCAGGATAGCCACATTTACTTATATTTACTCTAGCTCAGAACATGGCTGTATAGCTTCAGATTTGCTATATTAAATTTTTGACTCAGCTAAATTACTAATACCAGTATTGACATGAACTGTTATTTCAGCAGACATATTAAGGAATCTAAGTAGCTTTTTATCAGCTTTACTCAATTTTATGTTGAAATGTTTGAAACTGCATAAAACAACTCCGTACTCCAAAGCAACAATATAGTCGAACCTAGTAGCTTATATTTAAATTCTGTCTCTCCTGATAACCTTGTCTATATTTACATGGAAAAGCCACTTTTGTTTTCTATTTCTGTTACTGAACATATGGTGTACTAACTAGTATATGATTTATTCTATTAAGCACTTGCTGTCATTTATTTAATTTTGTAATTTCAGTGGTATATTACCTAAGTGCTATGTCTGAGACCCACTGACACTTGTAATGCTATTATTAATACAGTTATTTTCAAATCTTTTTTGTTCACTTAAGAGTTTTCCTTACCATGTTTATTTTAGTTCTGCTTAAATTTAATTAGTTGTTTTAAAAAAAATCACATGGAGCATATTTGTCTCCTGAGATCAGAAACAAAGAATGCATTATGATTTCTCTATGAACCAAAATTTATTTTGCAATTATGGAAATGAACATAATAGACACACATTATTTTCTATACTCACAAGTCAGTTATATATTACTCTGTCCAAGTAATCATTATGATTTAATCACCTAAAAAGTTAACTATATCTGGGACATACTTATTAAATATATTCAATTTTAAATGAAAAGTCTATTTTCTTTTATTAAGATTATAGTGCCAAGTATAATCATGTAGCAAAAATTAGGTTGATATAAGAATACTGAAAATATTTTAAGTTGCAACTTTCATTTTGAGTTGCTTATAAATTTGTTTCTTTTTAAATTTGTTTCATAATAGAAAAAGGATGCTAAATATCATTTTGTTTTTAGGAATTAGAATAGGTACATTTTAATTAGCTCTGGAAAATGGAATAATCCTCAGTCTTACCATAATATTCAGTCTAGATATTGGCTGAATATAGTAAATAATCTAAAAATTGTTGGAGTAAATTCTAAAGATTAGAATGATTTATAAGTTCATATGGACCATTAAAAATTTGTGATAGTAAGAATATAGTGTTAAAATTAATATAATACTGAGAATCACATAAATATTACATAATGTTCTTAGCCCTTTTTCTTCTTTCTCTACAAAATTTTCCCAGAAATCACTTAGTTTCACGGCTTGAGGTACCACGTATATATACTGATCATTTCCAAAAACACAAATCACTTTTGATGTGTATTTACACCCTGAATCCTCCACTGAGTCTAGTTTTCCATGAATTACTGTCTTTAAGACATTTCTACCTTCAGGTTTTATAGGAACTATAAAACTAACATTTCAAAACTGACCTAATCTTTCCTCCAACCTTACTCTAGCTTCCATTTTCTATATTTGACAATTGCTTACATTCATTAGCCAGGACTGTCACATGGCTACTCCTGTCTGGCAGATAGCTGTAGAAAGGGAGGTTGGTAATTGGGATTGTACTGGCAGCCAGTAATATCTGTTTCAACTACTTACAAGCTATCTTGCTTTTGGATATAATTTAACTTCTTTGTGTTACAGTTTTCTTATTTGTGAATTGAAATAATGCCTGGCTTGTCGTAGGTGCTTTGTAAATGTTAGGTGTTATTTCTGTCATCTATTCTTGCATAGCCAATCACCTTAAAATGTAGTGCCTTAAAACAACAATTTGTGATCATTTTTAATTCTTATTTTTCAATTAGAGTTGACAGTATTATTTTATATTAGTTTCAGGTGTATAGCATAGCAATTAGGTATTCTTATAATTTATGAAGTGATTCACTCAGTCTAGTACCCACTTGGCACTATACATACTATTACAATATTATTGACTATATTTCCTGTGCTGTACTTCACATCCTTCTGACTATTTTGTAACTACCAATTTGTACTTAATTCCTTCATCTTTTTTTCTTTTTTCTTTTTTTTAAAATACCTACGGCACCTGGTATTCCTAGGTGGTCTCCCATCCAAGTACTAACCAGGCTCAACCCTCCTTAGCTTCTGAGATCAGACGAGATCGGGCACGTTCAGGGTGGCATGGCCGTAGACATAATCCCTTCACTTTTTCACTCAGTCCCCCAACCCCTCTATCATCTGCAATTACCAGTTTGTTCTCTATATCTATGAGTTTGTTTTCATTTTATTTGTTCATTTATTTTGTTCTTTAGATTCCACATATAAGTGAAATCATGAGATATTTGTCTTTCTCTGTCTGACTTATTTTACTTAGCTTAATACCCCCTAGGTCCACCCATGTTGTTGAAAATGGTAATATTTCATTTTTTATGACTAATATTCCATTGTATATATGTACCATACCTTCTTTATCAATAATTTGTTACTTTTCGTGATTTTACTAATAGTGGCAGATGGGGTTCGATCTCTAAAGACGACTCAGGGCCCAAAATGATGATGCTTAATTGCAGAAAAAGAATACAAATAGCAACAGCATTAAAGTAAGGATATTCTTTATAGTTAAAGGCTGCAAAAGTTCTAGAGAGGCCAGGAGTGAACTCTAATTGTCTTTCCTTTCTAAGATCATACCAGGATATGCTTTCTGACTTAAATGAGGAACCACTGACACATGCATGGAAATTTCAGAACCAGGGAGAACAAAATGGAGTTTTGTCAGAGTTTCTTATCCTCTCCTGGTCACATAGGAATATTGTATTATATAACCAGCACCAATAGTAGAGCCCTCAAGAGTCTCACTGAGGCCAAGAGAAAATCATCAATCTTAGTGTTACCAGTGAACAATATAAACTAGCTGATACAAGACACTCTAAAACTCATAGGTGCCCTAATTGCAAAGCAGGACTCTTAAACAGTAGTTTCATAACTTGACCCAGGATCAGCACCTTGTAGATACTTTAGCAAAATAGTCCACACCAAGTCTAGGCCTACTGGAAATAACCTTCACAGTGCAGTAATTATCTGGGTTTGCTGGACTCAGTTGGGTGGTTTTTCTGATCCATATGGTATCAGCTGGGGTCATTCATGTGGCTGTGTTCCAGAGTATCCAGGATGCTTTCATTTATATGTGTGGCTCCTTGGGTGGATTGGTGGTAATGACTGTAATGACTGGAAGCTGACTGGGCCTTGCTTTCCTTCCAGGTGGTTGGACTTGAGTGGAGGCTTTAGGCTCCAAGAGTGCAAGCGTAGAATATGTCATGCCATTTAAGGCCCAGGCGCTGAAGTGGCCCTATGTAGCTTCCACTGTATTTTCTTTGTCAAAAGAGGTCACCAGGCCAGCTCAGAATCAGGAAGAGGGGAATGGACTTCATCTTCTATGGGAAGTAAGGCATGGGTTTATAGAGATAGGAGAAATTTTTGGTGACTATCTTTGTAGACAGTTTATCATACTATCAGTCTTATGCTTATAATAATTATCATCACCAGAGCTATTCTTTAGTCAAAGAAAGCAAGAAAGTACTCTTTCACCAGGGACCCACCAAAATGCCACATTCACACCAAGACCGTGAAGAAGGCAGCCCAAGTCATCATCAAGAAGTACTACATGTGCTTGGGCAGCAACTTCCATACCAACAAGTACGAGTGTGAGGCAATTGCCATTATTTCCAGCAAGAAGCTCTGCAATGATATAGCAGGCTCTGTCACCCATCTGATGAAGCACTTTCAGAGAGGCCCCATGAGAGGTTCTCCATCTAGCTACAGGAAGGGGAGAGAAAAAGGAGAGATGATTATGTTCCTGAGGTATCGGCCCTGGATCAGGAAGTCACTGAAGTTGACCTTGACACTAAAGAAATACTGAAGCTCTTGGACTTTTGTAGTCTGTCCAACCTGCAGGTCGCTCAGCCTACAGTTGGGATGAACTTCAAGACACCATGTGGAGCTATTTGAATCTTTCTGCTGTTCTGTAATATTTTCAATAAACCATAGACAATCCTCCCCCCAAAAGCAAGAAAGCATTATCTTGCCTGGACTTTTGAAATAGCCTCCTAACTGGTATCTCTACTTCCAATCTTACTCTTTTCTTTAATCTTCATAGGCAGTCATATTTATCTTAAAATAACAAAAAAATAAACAACCTAATTAAAAAATGGGCAAAAGACTTGAATAGACATTTTTTTCAACGAAGATTTACAGATGTGCAATAAACACATGAAATGATATCCTACATCATTAGTCATTAGAGAAGTGCAAATCAAAATCACAAGATACCATTTCACATATGCTAGAATGGCTTTAATAAAAAAATGTAAAATAACAAGTGTTGGCGAGGATGTAGAGAAACTGAACCCTTGGGAATGCAAAATGATGTAGCTTCTTTGGAAATCAGTTTGGCAGCTTTTCTAAAGGCTAAATATAGTATTACTATATGACTCAATAATTCTACTCCTAGATGTGAAATTTTTCCTCAGAGCTTGTGCACATGATTTTCAGTCTTTTAGGAATGCTGTTCTGACCAATATTTCCATTGTTTTTGCATTCTTTTTGTATAAGAATGCTATTTCATCCATTCTTCCCAAAATAAGCTACTTCTTGAGGTAGGTTACAGCATAAATGGTCTTTCTTGTCTGCCTTCCATTGCTGTTTTGTGTCTGAGCACTTCGTATTCTTCATGACACTAATTGCAATTTGTAATTACTTTATTTATCTGTTACCTGTTATTTGTTTGTTTCCCTCACTGGAAGTTTTACTTCATGAGTTCAAAGCTCTGTCTTGTTATCCATCCAAGAACCTGACACATATTAGGCAATTAAATAAATATTTGTAAAAATAGTGAATGGATAACCAAAGGAATTTTGTTATGAAATATAAAGCTATATAATAGGTTAATGAAAATTTAACATTTTAAAATCAGTTCTTTGATGATCTTTGCAATATTATACTTTTCTAGTACTCTTTGAAGAAAGAAGAGGGGCTTTGTAGTTAGTCAGAACTTAGTTTGATTTGTGCCCGTCTAGTTGTATTAGAGGTAAGTTATTTACTCTTTAAGGATCTTATTTTCCCCAGTGAGCAAACTGAGTAATGTCTATCTTGCAGGATTTTTAAGGATTAAACATAACTTAGGAATAGTTATGTTATTATTTAAGGAGCCTGGCACAGAATGGTGCTCATTAAATATGGGGAATTCATGTTTCTTCATTTCATTTGTAAGAAGTATTGTAGATAGGGAGAACTAAAAACATTACTAAGTATTTTTGCAGAAGTGAGAGTTTTATAAACTAAGAGAATCCCCTAAAGTAAAATAAACTTTTTTTTTGCAATATTTGGATGGATGCTAATAAAAAAAGCCTTCAATTTTTTCTCCCTCTACACCCTTTCTGCAATGTCATCACATTTCAGTTTGGATATATGGACATAGCTTTAGAACGAGGCCACTTAGTTAAAATTATACTGGAAGAACAAGTAACAATTAAATTAGTAAAACTACAGTGTATAGAAAGAAATGAAAATCTTAAAATTAGACTTAACTCTGTATCTTACTACACCAGTCCTCATTTGGTAATCATTAGAATTTCCTCCATATTTTTTTTTTTGAGTTCTATATTTGAATAATCATTTTAAGTCCATGGCATAGTTTTAGGTGCTATATGTATACTGTTATGTTCTGTACAAATATCAGATCTTGGAACGTATATTTTGTATTTGAAAGAGAGATACAGAAAAGTCAAGAGTTATGAATGGAGTTTATCAGTCTATTTTTATGTTCCCATCTATTCATTTAATACTATGAACGATTTATGTGTCAAAAGTATGGTAAAGTTGACTTTTTCCTTCTTAGAATTACTACTATCATGACTCTTAGATTTTGATGGTACCAGTATTATATTTTCTGCTACATTCCTAGCTTCATGAAATTCTTTATATTTTGTAGTTTTTGTAGAAAAGGACAGAAGGGCTTCTGATTGAACAAGATGGATTGGACCATACTTATATCTTAGCTTCCTCTCTCTGTTAGTTTCCCAGGGCTGCCATAACCAAGTACTATAGGCTGGGTAGCTTAAACAAAAGAAATTTATTTTCTCATGATTCTGGAGATTAGAAGTCTGAGATCAAGATGTTGGCAGTAATTTCTTCTAAGCCCTCTCTCCTTCACTTGTAAATGGCTGTCTTATTCCCATATCTTTACATGGTCTTTTCTCTGTGCATGCTTATGTCTGTGACCAAATTTCCTCTTCTTATAAAGACATTAGTCATAGTGGATCAGGGCCCACCCTAAAGACCTTATTTTAACTTAATTCCTCCTTTAAAGACCTTATCTCCAGATACAGTTACATTCTGAAGTATTGGGGCTTAGGAATTTAACATATGAATTTTGGAGGGACACAGTTCAGCTCATAACACTCCTAAAGCCTCACTAAATTAATAAGTGAAAGAATAAAAAGGTAAAATACAATAAACACAAAAAGATTGGGGAAGAGGAGATGATAATTGATAAAAGAGTTTCAGTTTTCAAAGATGGAAACCTGATGGCAAATGGTAAATGTAAAAGCTGATAGGTAAAGTTAAATGGTAGAATGGATAACGTTGTTCAGGGGGTGATGCCAAAGAGAAAGCCAGTTCACATTACAGTACCTTTGAAAAGTCCAGGAATATCAATTACTTTGGAAGAAGGCAGGTGGGACTGATAACATCAAGATTGGTGATAATCTGGATAAGAAGACTAATCTTTTGTAGTGAGGCAACTTTCTCATCCCCACTCTAGAAGAAGATGTGAGATCTGTTGGTATCTTACTTGCGGACTTGGGGACACTGATATAGAAGAAAGGAGTGAGATGATGTCACAAAAATGGAGAGTATTTCTAGACACCAGATTGGGGTTTCTAACTACCGTTTACCACTAAAAAGGATCAGAGCTTTTTAGAGAAATGCCTGGTTCTGGATCTGGAGCAGGAATTGTATGTGATGAGCTTGAAGCATCTTGTCATACCAAAGAGCAAGGAAGCTATAAAAGTCTATTAGAGTCATGTATAAAGGACTCAGAAGGTCATGCAAATAGGTTTCACTGACCAAAGATGGGATAATTTCAGCACCAGTGAGCAATACAACTCCAATATATTTAAATTCATGAGTTTACAATTAGAATTCAAAAAACTTATTGGTTAGTGGTATAAGATGCTAAAGTCCAACTTGGTACTTTGAAACTGGTAAATTAGAGGGGGGATAAAACGAAGCATTTATCTTTCTTTTCCTATGTAACTATACCATACAGTAACTAGTTGATGAAGGAAATGT
>NW_006434897.1:8019516-8095403 GCF_000325575.1 Pteropus alecto | reverse complement strand
TCATTTGGAAACCATAACAAATTACTAGATCTAGTCAGTAATCGTCTGTGGTGGCTACCATTGCAGAATGAGAGAGAATCAGTTATTATATGTGCATCCTGGTCAAACTACATAGCACCACCTATGAAGTAATCTTGCCAAAAAAGAAAATTGAATTAGAATCTGATCAAGCCTTTATATTAAACTGCCAGTTTATAGGAAGTATGAGGGATAGGAAACACATAGATATTTAATCGAGAAAAGAAAAACTGTGGGAAACTCAAAAAATTGGACAAAAAACTTAGCTTCTTCATCAAATAAATTGAAAGGAAAAAAAGTGATGGAGAAGAAACCTATAGCTACAAGAGACTTAAAAACATATTAACCATGTATAAGTCTGAACTTTTAATTGGGTTCAGATTAAAACACAAATATATAATTATATATTTCTATACACATCATAATATACACAAATTTATGAGATAGTCATAAAAATTTGAACTCAATAATTAAGGAATCAAATCATTATTGATTTTTTTAAGATAGAAAAATGTTCTGTGGCATGTTCCTTATTTTTTAGAGGTACATTCTGATGAAATTATATGAGATTTTGGACTTGCCTCATACATCTTTGGAGTGGTAATTGGGAAAATTGGTTGAATTAGGAAACAAATGTGAATATGAGTTGAGGATTATTGTTTCTAGGTGATGGGTGTATGTGAATTTCTTATACTATTCTTTTGTGTGTGTGTGTGTTTAATTTTTTCATTAAAAGTAAATGGAGAGTTTAAATGAAAGTTTATATACAGAATGAGGAGAGAATTCCAGGCACCTTTCCCACTAACCTAAATTGTCAACCAGACTTGAGAAAAGACTATCATTTGGGGGCCTGCTAATACAAAGTTGAGTCATGTGACTCCATCACAGCATAAAACGTCCAATAGGTTTTAAGTCACACCCTAACTCTAGGCAGCAGTGGCAGTTTTAGAAACAATGGAAAGTTATCGCACCTGAAAGCTGAGCACTGTGATTTAGGCCTCAATACCGATTATACATTAGAAGCAGCCAGGAAGCTTTAAATTAAAAAAAATTGATAATGCCTGAACCTCATTTCCATAGGCTTTAATTTGAATGAGGTGGAATGAGGCACTGTTATTTTAAAAGATTCCCCAGATGATTCTCTTGTGCAGCTTAATTTGAGAACCATTAATCTAGTGTGAGCTTCTCAAAAGCAGAGCCCATGCTTTGATTACCCTATACCAGTGCTTTGCACATAGTAAGCTGTTAGTATTTTTAATGAAAGTAATAATCATCACTGCAAGTGATGGTGACTGCAAATAAAAGGAGTGAAGGTGAAACTGTATCACTTTCTCCAGTCCCCCTAATCTCTGCTGATGATCAAATTCCTTCCTCTAAATACCATCTAATCAAATGATATTATAATTGTACCCCAGTTTTTAAAGAAAGAAGCCCATTTTTATTAGGCTGTGCATGAAAAGATGTCATAAACAACCTGTTCCAATAATCTTTAGCCTGTTTCCAAGGCAGAATTCTCTCTAGATCTGGGCCTTCTTCCTTAGGATGGGCTTAGGATGGGTGTGGCTAGTCAGAGAAGCTGTAGTAGTGACCCCTGTCAGGCTGAGTTCTCCATGGTGCATGAGAATTATTGTGAGGCTTCTTAAAAATGTGGATTCCTAGACCCAACAAGATTTGATTCACTAGATCTCAAATGAGACACTGGGACACTATGTATTTAATAGGTCGATATTAATGCAGGTGGTCTGTTGATCACAATTTGAAAAAGCAGAGTAAGCATCACGACATTTTCAGCCTGTGCCTAGGGTTTGGTCTTCTCAAAGTCTTTTTCGCCTTCTTTATATTGTTGTAAATGGAGATCTGTCCTTCAGTGGACAATGTCTCACAATCCTATTTTGGAACTTATTTTAAATTTGCTTATTAAATCGTAAGCATAATTTTTAGAATCAAGGGCCTAATTTTATCACTCTATCTTGTTTTAGTGAAGCAAAGTTCAATAACATTAGAAACTTTATGAAAAAATAGAAGAAAAGGAAAAGGAAGTATTCATTAAAAGGGTTAATATTTCTACTTTTATGTGAAGAAGTTTCTTGAGACTAGGTATATTCATTTATCTCTATTCACACTTAATTCTTCTCCTATAATCTCTTAGTAATGACCACTTATGCAACTGTTGAAAATAGGAAGAAAGTAAACCCAGTATGTCAGTAACTGATTATTTTTTACCATGCCTGCCTACGTAAAGAGAAGATGGATGTAGCATATTTGTAACATTCAAGAAAACAGATTAACGTTGTGTGTTTGAAATTCTGTTCTCCGTATTTATATATTTGAAACATATTTCATAGGTTTATATAAACATGAAATTATGCAGTTCTTTTTCTTCAAAAGTTACTACGAATTCATAGATGAAAATAATCTTACACGCCATAGCCGAAGTGCATCTTTTCTATCAGCCATCAAATAATGGCGTGGATTTGTTCCTTTGAAACCAGATAACATGGTCCTTTGCATAAATTTTTAGAATCTAATGTATTTATAAGAAGAGATACTTCTGTATTAGACTTTCTACTAAAGAACTTTTTAAAAATTATTATTTAACATGTGGGCTTTAAGAAATGGCTAATGCTCATATTTGGAGCTACATTGTTTCCCAGAGGAACATATCTCCAAATTCATTATATGATCAGTGAAAATATAGAATTCAATGCATGCATTTGTCTATTCATCCATTCTTCTGGAAAATATTTACTGAGTGCTTACTATGATCCAGGTACTTTTTTATGCCCTAAAGATATAGCAGTGAACAAAATAGAAAAAAATAATGGCCTTAAGGGCTTAGAACATGAAAGAAAATCATATTTTGGATAGTAAAAAAATGGTTAGGTTAAAAAAGAGGTAGGAAAGGGGACAGTTGTTTGGGGAAGGCAATGAAATTTGAGATTTGGATGGACTGGAAATGACACATTGAGAAGGGGACATTGAGTAAGTGACTTGATTGAAATGAAAGAGTGAGCCCTTTGTGCTATCTAGGAGAACATTCCAAGCTAAGAAAATGGCAAGTGGAAAGATCCTGAGGTGGATACGTGACAGATCTTCTTGAAAACAGAGCGAATGGAATGGAGAGAGTAGTGGAAGATGAGGTTAAAGTGATTTTAGTGTCTGGGCATGAAATTCATATCATATTAAGGACCTTGAATTTTGCTTGAAGTGAAATTGGAAACAATTGGATGGGTTTGAGAAGGCAAATGGTGCAATCATTGTGGTTTTGATTTGCATTTCCCTAATAGCTAGCTACTGTTGAACATCTTTTCATATATTTGTATATGTTCTCTAGGGAGAAGTGTCTGTTTAGGTCCTCTGCCTATTGTTTGATTGGTCATTTGTTTTTTTGTTGTTACTGAGTCATATGAGTTCTCTGATAAGGGCCTAATATCTTGCAAATATAATTACTTGCAAATATAAATACATTCAGATGGTTGTCTCTTTACCTTGTTGAAGGTTTCTTTTGCTGAGCAGAAGCTTTTTGGTTTGATGTAGTCCCATTCTTTTATTTTTGCTTTTACTTCTCTTGCTTTCGAGGTCAAATTCATAAAATCCTCTTTAAGTCCAAGGTCCCTGAGTTTCATTCCTATGTTTTCTTCTATGCATTTTATTGTTTCAGGTTTTATATTCAGGTCTTTAATCCATTTTGAGTAAATTTTGTGTGTGGTGACAGACAACAGTCTAGTTTCATTCTGAAGTTTATTTTTGGAAACAGATCAATGCAAATTTGAAAGACAGTAAAATTTTTTCTTAGAGAAGAGCTGGTCATATAATTTTAAATGGAAGAAATATAGAAGCCTCTTTTATTCACTGTAATGTTTAATCACGTGGAGTCAGATAATTTTTTTCTGAGCTCTGTCAGTAGAGGGCAGCAAAGTTTCAAGTAGTGTGTTTTCAGGTTCCTGGGAAAGCTCTGATAAGGAAAATTTCCTTTTTTTTTTTTTGTTTTTTGTTTTTTTGTTTTTTGTTTTTTGGTTGCTTTTAAGAAGTTTCTTCTGGTTTGCTTTTTAATGAAGTGCTTTGGTAATATCATATAGGAATTCACTTAAAAACCCTGTAGCTTTGGTTCAGATATTTAGCCAATTGTTCCCTTAAGTGCTATAAATGCTTTCTTAATGAGAACATGTATTTTTTTCTTTCTGTAATGATTTAGGGAATACCGGGGCCTGGAAAATATGACATTAAAAGTCAATTTCAGAAGACCGAAAGTGTGACACCAAATGTAAATGATGCATCACCTGCTTTTCTTTCTCAATCCCAGGTAATGATCTATAGTCATTTTCATAAATAGAGTATAATAGGTCTAATGTGAATCCAGCAACAAATTTAATGATGTTCAGGGAGATTATAAAAAGGAAAGTGATATTTAAGCAAATTGGAAACAGATATGGCCTGGGCAAATTATATTGCCAAAAAATGTGGGGAAAATGAAATAAGATTACAATATTAACACCATTATGCAAAAATAAATATTAGAATTGAAACATTTTTTATTATGCAGAAATTAAACATTTTTTATTATGCAGAATATTAAACATTTTCTATTTGCAAATGTGAAAGTTCAGTTTAGCTTATAAGAAATTTTAGTCTGCATTTTTAAATATACTTTGCTAATGAATGTATAGAAGGTTAACGTGTAGTCTATGAAGATGAGCATTTCTTTCAGAGAAGATTCCGAAGGCTCTTTGTGGAGCCAGGCCATAGGTCATATCTACAACTGCCATTGGGGCTTAGTAATTCTAGAGTCTGTTTCACAGTAATCATTTTAAGGTCTATGATAAAGAGATTTGAAGGATTCTAAGATATTTCTAAGTTAAGAATATTATTAGACTAGCAAAACTTTATAATGTACCAGCCTCCAGATCAAAGTCGTTGCAATATTTATACAATAATACTATGTACAGCTCTGGTTATGTTATTTAACTTGAAAAAGTTATTAACCTTTAGATGACTGCAGGTGACTACTCTGGTTTTCTTGTACTTAAGAGGCACCTCCTTGGAGACAAGTAGATAGATTGCCGGTATATTTTGGAGATATAATTAACATGACTTTTTAATGTGAAGGACTTAGGAAGAATCAAGAATGAATACCAGGTTTCTGCCTTGGGCAACTTGATGATACTTAAGGTACTAAACAAAATGAATGTGTGGAAGTGGGACGTTGTGCATGTGCATCCCCCTGATTTTTAAAAAATATAATTTTATAGCTAAAACTTCCAGTTTTTATGCTATTTCTGTTCATTTGATATGTAGTTCTAATTTAATATCACTAGGCATCAATTATAATATTTTAAATATATTTGCAGAAATGGAATAGAATATGATATCAATTTGGTTTAAGGGGATGACAGAGAAGAATAATTATTCTGGGATGAAAGAAATGGAAGAGTTAAAATCAACATGAGTGCCTGCTAGGGGTAGTATTAGTGTTCAGTTGAATATGAGCAGATACTTATAACTGATTAAGAAAAGCAATAATGAAATTAACAAGGTAAACTTAACTCACAGTTTTTGGTTTATAGTTATAAAGAAAGATTATGTTTCTGGAATACTTATTTTAGTTATTAATTTAAGGAATCGTCTGGTATTTAAATGCATTAAATTTCCTTATGTCTTCAACTATTAATTTTTAAACATAAGATTTTATCACAATGCTCTTCCTCTTGCTATGTATTAGAAACACTGGGAAATTTTAATACCTTCTGATACCCAGGTGACTTCTTCCCTTCCTCCTAGAAAGGCCCAAGCATCAGCATTTTTTGAACTTCTTAAGTAATTCTGTATGCATATGCAGCCAGGGTTGAGTATTATAATTTTAAAAATATACTCAGCAAGTAAATAATAAAATAGTATTTAGGAGAAAAATTTAGAGAGTCCTTCATGCTAGTTCCATTAATAAATTGTTTTTTGGTAGTGTTAAGGTTTAACTACTGTGTAAGATACAAAAGGGCATGTATAATATACTGTTTTGTGTAAGAAAGAAAGGAAAATAAGAAACATAAACATAATTGCTTATCTTTATATAAACATATCAAGGATAAACCAGAAAACAGTGGAATTGGTTACCTATAAGGGATGGTGAGGAGATGCAGTGGAAACCCTGGTATACTGCAGATCATTTTTACTGACTTACAGGAGCCCATTATTAATTTTTCCATTTTGCGTGTTGGTTGATGTTATGTTGGTAGTTTGAAGTTAGCCACCATTGTGCTGTATTTATATCATGAACATTAGCAAATGTTATAAGTTTGGACATTTTTCCCCTAGTGGCACAGCATCCATTGAGGGTGCAAGGGAAATGAGAGGGAGCAACACTTCTTGGAGTATACTTTTAAAAATATGTATTCATCTTATGGAAGCATGTCAGTGTTCCACATATTCAAAAATAAAAATCAATAAGAATGGAAAGTTAAAAAAAAAAAAACCCAAAACAAAGCAAATGGAAACAAATGAATGAGTATATTCCAGATGTATGCTCTTAACCACAATGAAGGGGAAAAGAAAGAAAGAATAATCCAGGTAACCATAATATTTGACTCTATCAGTCTAGGATGGAGTGGGTTATAATGAGTACAAAAATTGCAAACAAATGCTGAATTTTTTTTAGTAGGTAGGTTTATTGTAGTGGTATAGGTGAAGCAATCATGAAACTGTTTTAGATGTATTATAGGGTTGAGGTAAAAAGTTGATATTATGAACCAGGGTTTTCACTGTGGAAGAAGGTACCTACAAACATGGATTAGGAGAGATAAGAACTTTACGGAACAGATTTGAATTGAAGGTTTTGGTGTGAACTCATGATTAAAAAAAAACATATATATATATATATACACACACACACACATACAGACGTGTATGTATGTATATATATGTACATGTGTCTAGTGTACATATAAATATTGATATAGATATATAAATATGTATTCTACCTTTCTCTACTAAATGAGCCAAGAAACAAGGACTGTGCAGAGTAGGTGGAAGATGAATCTGTAACATCTTGTTACGTCAGAAAGTTTAAAAGGTCTCAAAAAAAAAGATGAGGGCGTATCATAGGGATATATGAACCAACATGAAAGGCCCCCTACTGGAAAAAAAAAGTAATCATAAGTAATTAAAACTGACATTCATGAGACCATATGGGCAATAAATAGGTAGATAGATAAATAAATGAATAGAAGGAGAAGGGAATGTTTTCAGAATGCCAAATGTATACTGATAAATGTAGACAGAGTATTGAATTTGACCAAAATTAAAATCATTGAGGTCCAGAGAACATTATGTGCTTCCAGATATGATACTCTGAGAAAAGCATGACATCATCTATTTAGTATTCTGTCTGGAAATGAATGACCCGAATATAATTATAAGGTAACATAAGAGAAACCCCAAATAAGGAAGGTTCTATTATACAAAAAAAAAGATTGTTATATTCTACTAAAGTCACAAAACACAAAGGAAGGCTGTTAAAATGTTTCTGTATTAAAGGAGATGAAAAGCAATATCTGACTTTAGACTAGATTTGGTACTGGAGGGGAAAAATACAATAGAGGCATTATTAGATTGACAGATTTGGAATATGAACGGTTGGTTAGTTAAACATATTATCGATACATTTACTGATGTTGATAACTGTACTTCAGATATGTAGAAAATATTCTTGTTTTTAGTAAATGCACACCAAAGTATTTAGGTATTTAGGGGTAAAGGGTCATGACGTATGTAACTTTCCTTTAAATGTGTGTATATAGACAGAGACAGAAAGAGGAACAATATACAAACAGAGAGAAAAAGGCCAAAACAGAGAGTGGGTAAACCAATAGGCAAGTGGCTTAATATATTAACAATAGATGAATCTGGGCCATACACTATCATCTAGAATCTCATATTGAGATAATTTCAAAGTCTATTTGTGTTAGTAAAGTATGTAATATATTGCTGTAGTAATACATAGATTATTTTACTAAAAGCTATATATTTTATGTTTTGATAAGTGCAAGATCTTAATTCATCTACATTTTCTTCACTTCGTTAAGAAATAAATTAAACTCCAGATGTTATATTATTAAGAAAGCATTTTTTAACTCATGCAATGTAAAAATGTACTGATAGTTTCTCATTGGCATATTTTTCTGTTCTTCACTAGAGATTTGCACCTATGAAATCAAGCACTCCAGCTCCTGGCACGTATAATGAATCTCGAACTGCTTTCCAGTCCTTGAAGAAAACACCAACATTGAAAAGTATCCCATTTGGTCAGAGTGCTGCTAGGTTCACACAGGTCTCCAGGACAGAGGAAATGCCAGGTTAAGAATTAATCCATTTTACTACTTTGTAGCTTTATGTAACTTAGTGTTCTTAAGATGGATATACCAGAAGTTACAGTCTTTTTGTTGTTATTGTCCTATGGTTGGTGTTGTCATTTTGAGGGAATAGTTTTTTAAAAGCATTGACTATGTACAATAGACATAGATAAAAATAATATGCAATTTTGGTAAGATTTCAATTTAATATGTTACACATCTTAGTTATAATTTTCCATTTTTCTTTATTCAGTGAATTTCCTAATTTTCTCTTGGATGAACATATATAATATGTCAACTATATGGTCACTGCTAATAATTTAACTTATGATACTCAGTTTTGTTAAAAATTTATTTGGGGAAGCCCATCACATATTTTAGTATTCTCAGTTGGTGTTCTGTTATACAGAGCTAAGAATGTAGCACCAAAATACCATATAATTGTGAACATGTGGTTATCTATTGCTGTGTAACAAAGTGGCTTTAAAAATACAAACTTTTCTATTACATATCAGTATTTTATGAAATAGATGGAAGGCAGAGCTCAGATGGTACTGTCATTCAGAGTGCATGCATAGCTCCAGCATTGCTGCCTCATGATAGCTGGTCTTCAAACATAGTAGCTCAGGGTACCGCGAGACCTGGCAGGATGCTACAAAGATTTTTATGACCTGTCCTCAGAAATCCCAGGACATCACTTTTGCCACATTTTATTAGTCAATCAGCTCACCCAGGGCAGCACATATTGAACAGAAGGACATGAAAATTCATCTCTCAGTGTCAGGGTTAGCAAAAATTTTGTGGCCATCTTTAATCTACTGTGGACTACCCTCTGGCCAGAAAATACTTATAGTTTTCCTGCATGTCTTCTCAAGGCTTCCAAAGTCTCATGCAATTATGGTATAATCTTGAAGTCTAGGATCTTGTTATCTGTCAGGAATAGGTGCAGGGGAGGATTCTGGCGAGTGGTACTTCAGATCAGCTTCTTGAGTGACTCCTCTCTATTAGAAGAGCTGTGAACTAAAGATACAAGTTATCTGCTCCACATATCTAACACACAATGGTGGGACAGTGATGGGATAATCATACTAGACACTTCTATTCAAAAAAGAGGGAAAACTGGAGACCCATAGTAGTCACAGGGCTATAGCAATTCTGAAATCCAACCAGGCATATGTTGTCATTTTCTTAATTAAGACCCTATTGGGCTACCTGGGACTGATTTTCTGTGGTCTTTTGTTCTATCTCTGGGCCTCTTGGTTTCATTCTTCAAATCGTCCTTCTTTTTTTTTTTTGTATAAGAAATAGGCTATGTTTGCAGCTGGAGCTTTCCCAGCCTGCTTCCTGCACATAGAAAATTTGGAGTCTATATGCCACTCTTTATTTTGTACTGTTGTTGTTCTTTTCATTCCAGCTTGGTATAATTCCTTACAAAAAGTTCGTAGGTTTCTTATTATCTTAATCTATGATCAAGTATACTGGAAAAAAGCCACATTCACATGTACTTTTTAGTAAAACCCTTGTCTACTTTGAGCCACCTTTGTTGCTGCTGTTAAATTTTAGGAGCACTATTGTCTTAGCCAAGAGGGTATTTGACATATGACTTTAAAATTCTTAGTGGTTCTTTTCTTTGAGAGATTCTATGAGTTACCATCTTAAGTCTTTCTGAGGTCTTAGCAAAGGATCTGAAAGCCAGAGTGTGGATTTTGTCTTACCCTCAGGGTGTTTCTTGCTCTGAGAGCTTTTTGCTATATGGAGAGACTGGGATGAAAATGGTTTACTTTCAAACCCTAAAAATCTTGATTTCTTTTTATTCGTATAAGTTCTGTTAGAAAACAATAGTTTTAGTTCATCTCTTTCTATCCTTACCTTTGCACACATAGCTAAAAGCAACTAGTTGGCGCTTTTGATATTCAGCCTAGAAATGTTCTTAACTAGAATCTACTAATGTATTAGGTATTTTCTTCATTGTCCCAAGCATTAGTTTTGTTAAAATTTTTGTTAAAAGATAATACAAATTATCTTTTCTCTGAACTTCAATGCCATTTTTATCACTGTCCCTTAAGCCACCACTAACTGTTTCCTCAAGACTCTTTTTCTAAGTCTTGAGGTTGTTTTAGCTTCTGACCCATTGTCTGATCTCAAACCATTTCTACAAATGTTAGTATGGTAATTTGTTATGGTAATATTGTATTCTTGGTACAAAATTATTTATTACAAAATTATGCTATTGAGAGATTGAGTCTTATTTTTTACCTGTTCAATCTTGGCTAGCCTGGTGGCTTTCTTGACCAACAGCATGTAGCAAAAGTGATATTCTAGCACTTCTTAGGTCATGAACTTTTACAGCATAAACCTGGACCTGTTGAAATACACAGTCTTGGAGATCTGTGCCTCTGTGTAGAAGTCTGACTATTCTAAGAGTGTCCTTCTGGAGAGGTCATGTATAAATACTTGGCACCATTCCAGTTGAGCATAGCTCAGTAGATTTCTTACGAATCTGAAATCCAAATTATTTCCAAATATGAATTTATCAAGTGACCCAATTGCCTTATGATTGGGTCTAGTTTTCAATTTAATGGTCTATTGTATGACAAAGTATTGTAAATTCTCCAAAGGTTAGTTTATTTGTAAAGGATAAAATTAAATTATGATGACCTCTAAAATCTAATTCTGAATCTTAAATATTTTAAGAATTAGTGAGAATGGCCTTCATGGAATTCTGGTTTTTTATTTCCCATGAAGATATTAGAATGCAGTAATGGACTTATCAATCAGAGTAAGATAGAAGGCACCCCTAAATTGCCTAACTATGGGGTTCCTGGGCATTTCTACACTTAATCGCTGGAAATGAATATGAAAAATCTCTAATGTGAGTAAATTATATGATTAGAATGGCTTTTCGAATCAGAAGCTTACTAAGGTGGTACCCGAGATGTACATGCCTTGAAGGCCCTATATTTAAGTACTTAAGCTCACTTGTAATGTATTATGTTATTCTGTCATGCCAGAAGAGAGACAGATCTGAAGTATTTATCTCTTAAGTATTGAAAATAGTTTTCATTACACTTTCCATTTACTTTTTTCCTAAACATTACCTATGGAGGAATGTTGAAAGATGACAGGAATAAAACTTATTAGATTTAGATTTTCTGAGAGTTAGAACAACATAATTTTTGGTAGAGACTTTAGGGGAATAAAATTTAGAACTGGAATAATTAAAAATATTTAAATAGTGTTCATGGGCAGCTTCCTTGAGGAAAACCTTATATATACCAAGAGTACAGAGGATTTGACTATGTAGAATGATTTGGTCACTTTTAATCCAGAAAGAACCTAAAATATCGTCTAACCTTGAGCTACTCAAAGTGCCCACTTGTCAACTATTTCCTGCCTATAATGAGAAAGGAAATGATACCAGAATGTAAATCAACAATCTTTTTTTAGGAAAAAAGAATAGTTACAAAATGCTAAGTAAAATAAGCAATTTATATTTAGTCGTAAGCTCCTTTTCTTGTAAATTGTTCTTGGACAGCCAGCAGTCCACAGACCACATTTTGAGTAGCACTGATCTAATCAGTTCTTATTATAGTCAGAAGAGGAACTTGAAGCCCAGAAAAACGAAAGAGATTTAAGTGATGTTTCATACCTATTTAGCAGCAGAGCTAATTTTGTAGATTCCAGATAACATGAGTATAACCAAGTCAAGTATTTTTTTTAAGTATATCATACTGCATTTTATGGATATTGCTGCTCACTATAACTGATTTTTTAAAAAATACTGAATTATAAAACATATACAATTATGTGTTTTTGATCCATGTTTGGGAATCCACGTACGCGGAAGGCTGACTTAAGTTATATACAGAGTTTCAACTGTGTGAGGGTCAGTGCCCTTAATCTCTGCATTGTTCAAGAGTTAACTGTATTTGTTTCAAATATTTGAATGTATTGATAAAAACTTTTTTTCAATGGCATAAAAAGTTGTTTATTTTATTTTGAATGAAAAAATATTATTCATTCAGGTTGCTACTGTAGGAAATATTCCTGGTTATAAATATGCACGAAAAGGTAAAAGGCAAAAATGAAAATAACTGCTGTGATAGGAAGATGGGGTGATAGTTGATTTTGTTTTTTCCAAATCAATTTTTAATGTTGCTACATCAGCTTTTCAATATCTTTTTTGTATCAATAATTCCCTTCTTTCTTCCTTCCCTCCTTCCCCCTCCTTCTCTCCCTCCCTCTCTTCCTCCCTTCTTCCTCCCTTCCTCCTTCCTTCCTTCCTTCCTTCCTCCCTTCTCTTTCTTTCTCACACTCCTTCCTTCCTTCCTTCCTTCCTTCCTTCCTTCCTTCCTTCCTTCCTTCCTTCCGTCTTTCTGTCTTTCTTTTTTAATTGAAGCATAATTTACACAATAAAAATAATTCATTTTAAGTGTACATTTTGATGAGTTTTGGTAAAAGTATATAGTTTGGTAACTACCACTACAATAAAGTTTTGAAACATTTCCATCATTCTTAAAAAATTCTCTCATGCCCATTTGCAGTTAATCTCCATCCCCACTCCTGGTCTCAGGCAACTGATTTTGTCACTATGATTTTACATTTTCTGAAATTTCATATAAATGGAATTATACATTACTCAGGATTTTATGTCTGCCTTCATTCACTTAGCATGATGTTTTCGAGGTTTATTTATATTGTTGCATTTGTCTTTCCTTTTTATTGCTGAGTAGTATTCCATTGTTTGGGTATGGCACATTTTGTTTATTCACTAGGGTTTGACTTTTAGGTAGGTTTTTTTCCTTGGGAAAATGGGAATAGAATTTCTGGGTCATGTAGTAAATATATATTTAACTTTATAAGAATTTGACAAATTATTTTTCAAAGTGCCATACTATTTTTCATTCTTGCTAGCAATAAATGAGAGTTATTTCTAAAAAAAATACTTAGTTATAAAAGATTTAAAACCATGTTTATTCTTACATATGATATTCTTCATAATTTTAGGTCCTGGGTTTTATAATATTCTAAACAGTATTATAAATGACAACTTTAGCAATATCTGCTTAAAGGAACAAAAGAAAAGTGCATTCGGCTCTTCTGTTCCTCGGACTTTCTTAGTTCAGAAAGAAACTTTTACTACTCCTGGGCCTGCTGATTATCAGGTAATATATGAATACCAAATAATATTCCTTATGTGGGTTTTTAAAAATTACGTATGATATATATGTCTCATTATTATAAGCCATACTATTTTTATTGAAATTATTTATATAGTAAATTATGGTATAAGAATAAAAAATATGTTGATCCACAGCTATGTTTGCAATTTCTTTTTAAAAAATGGATCTTATTCTTTATCTTTTTGAGGATCTCATATGTACTTCTTTAAATGCTTATCTTCGTTTTAAGATTGCTCCACTATTTTCTGAGAGTAAATTTAGGTCTTCTTTAAATTAAGTCTTCTTTAAATGCTTTGCAGCTTATAGTTTTTGGGTAGAAGTGTTACACATCTTTATTAGATTTACTCCTTACTATTTTATGTTTCTAATTCTGTTGTAAATATTTGCATTGTTTAGCTTTCTGTTATTGGTATAAATAAATCTAGTAATCTTTATTAAGAATTTGCTTTACCAAATCTTTATTAAAGATTTGTTTTATCCATACTTCTTGCTAAATTAAATGATTGATTCTACTAATTTATTCTTAGTTTTTAAAATAATTCCCTCAAGCACACAATTATGCCATCTGTAAATGGCAATTTCTTTTTTCTTAAATCATTTTATCTCACATATATATATATTTTGCATTACTGAATTTCTGCATCCCAGAACAAAGCTTAAGAATATTCGTAGGAATTAAAAATATCCAGCCCCCAATAAGGTAAAATTCACAGAGTGTGGCATCCAATTAAAAAATATTAAGTATACAAAGAAGCAGGGAAATACAACTCAGAATGAGGGAAAAAAAACAATCGAAAGAAACCCAGGAATTACACAGATGATAGAATTAGTGGACAAGGGCATTAAACAGTTATTATAACTAAATTCCATATGTTCAAGAAGTGGAAGAAAGATTGAACATATTCAGTAAAGAAATAGGGGAAATAAAAAGACACAAATTGAAGTTCTGGAGATTGAAATATAAAATTTGGGAAAAAAAGTACACTGTGTGTGATTTATATCAGATTAGATAATTCAGAATAAAAGACTAATGAACCTGAAGATAGTAATAGAAACTGAAATGAAACAGTGAAAAATAAAAAACAAAAAGAAATGAATAAAGTATCAGTAAACCACCAGATAATTTGAATTGGCCTAATATCTGTGTAATTGGAGTCCCTGAAGGAAAATAAAGAGTTTGGGGAATCAAAACTATCTTAAGAAATAATGGCTGAAATTTTCCAAACTTTTGGTGAGAACTAAAAACTTACATATCCATGAAGCTTAACAAACTTACGGCACAAAAGACATTAAGGAAATTTTGCTAAGGCACATTATATATTATAATCAAATCGACTAAAATGGTAAAAAAGAAAAATAATCTTAAAAGCAGCCAGAGAAAAAGAATACATAACATTAAGAGAGGAGTTTCGTTAATAATGACAGTATATTTCTTGTTGGAAATGACTCAAATCAGAAGACATCAGTGCAGCTTTAAAGTATTGAAAGAAAATGATTGTCAACAATTCCTTAGCAGGCTAAAAGATCTTTCAAAACAAAAGGAAGACCTTTTTATGTACACAAAAACTGAAATAGTCATTCCTCAAAGACCTGTAGTATAATAGATATTAAAGGAAGCCCTCCAGGCAGAGGAAAATGTTACCAGATGGAATCTGGTTCTATACAAAATAATTCAGAGAATCAAACATGATAACTCTGTAGGTAAATATAATAGACTTTAGTTGGATTTCTCAGTTCATTGAAAGCAGAACTTCTTATTTTTTTGTATTGCTGGTAATTTACCTTCATAGAAGGTAGAGGAAGCTATGAGAGGAACTCCTATTCTGAACTTAATTTTGACTAAGTAGAGGAGAACTAATTTGTAAAATAGAAGAGAAGAATCATTTCACAAATAGTTATCATGTTATTTAAAGTTTAGAATTATCAAAGAAGAAATTGGAGCTTTGTTAGATATATACAAGAACTTAGAAAATTTGTATTTCAGAATGATCAGCGGAAAACAAATGTTTCTAAGATTAGATATTCTAAGAGTGAAACTGCCTAAAAGGTTTGACAGGAAGGCAAATTGACTATGCAGTTTTGCTACACATTAAACTTTTTAGAACTCAGATGTTAAAAAGACATTTTAATGTATGTTTATATATTTTGTGTTCATTATTTTTTATTTCTAAAGAATTTGAAAAAATTTAAAAGAATGTTCATATGGACAAGTAAAAGTTGCTAAAATTAGGGTGAAACTATAGGTAGGCTAGATAGATATTCTATAGCTAGACTGTAAATAGAAGTCAAACACGGGAAGATTAACATAGTTGTCAAATAATAAAAGGATAATAATAACATATATAAAACATTGCAAGTACAGTGTCTGTCCTATAGTAGACACTCAGGAAATAATTGAATAAATGAATACAAGAGAGAGGTATGGAACCATGATCCAGGAAGCTTAAAGAGAAGAACAATTTATTGTAAAAAAAATACTAAAGTATATTAAAATGGCTTTGTATATGTTTGATTTGGCAAAAGAATTGCTAAGAAGATATTGGAACTTCACAAGGATGGGGTAAATGATATAAAAATAGTAGAGCCACTGAATTGCTGAATTGGATTTGTCCTTGGTATCGGAGAAAATAATTTTCAACCCAGAAAGGGTGAAACACACATGAGTTATAGGAAATCGAATCCTAACATACTTATGATGGTAATGTAAGACTAGTGTTTTTAAAAAACTAGTGTTTTTTAAAAAAAATGAAATGCTTTACAAATTTTCATGTCATCCTTGTGCAGTATGCTAATCTCTGTGTTGTTTCAGTTTTTAGTATATGTGCTGCCAAAGAGGGTACCCTAGTGCTTTAAATCAGTTAAAAACTTCAGATGTCGCTGAAGTTCATCTCATTGTCATGAAAGAACTGTAAAATCATTATTGGTAATCTTTGAGAGATGCTGCAGATTTGTAGGCATAATAGAAAAAAGGAAGTGATAATGGTTTATTTTATTAAAACAATAATTATTAAAATTTTACAATGTGATATTTTCATGAATTCTTACAAAATTTTGAATTGTTGCTAGTCAGTAAGGTTTCAGGACACAAAATCAACATTCAAAAATCAGTAGTGTTTTTATACAGTAATGACGAACTATCAGAAAAAGTAATGAAATAATCTCATTTACAGTAGCACAAAAATACTTAGGAATATATTTAACCAAGGAGTTGAAAGGTTTGACACTGAAAACTATAAAACATTGGTAAAAGAGATTGAAGAAGACACAAATAAGTGGCAACAAGTCCTATACTTATGGATTGGAAGAATTAATATTGTGAAAATGTCTATATTATTAGCCTGGGTGATATATAGATTCAGTGCAATCCCTATCAAAATTCCAATGACATTTTTCACAGAAATAGAAAAAAAATTCCAAAATTCATAGAGAATCACAAAAGACCCCAAATAGTCAAAGCAATCTTGAACAAAGAGAACACACCTGGAGGCACTACCTGACTTCAAACTATACTATAAAGCTATAGAAATAAAAACAGCATGGTGCTGGCATAAAACAGACATATAGACCAATAGAACAGAATAGAGAGCCCCATAAATGAATCTATACATTTCCTGCCAAGAACACACAATGGAGAAAAGACAGTCTTTCCAATAAATGGTGTTGGGTAAACTAGATATTCAAGTATAGAAGAATGAAAATGGACTTTTATCTCACACTAAATAAAGAAATCAGCTCACGATGGATTAGAGACTTAAAGGTAAGAGTTGAAACTTTAAAAATACTCGAAGGAAAAAATAGGGAAAAAGCTTCTTGGCATTGGTCTGGACAATATTTTTTTGGATGTGATTTCAAAAGCACAGGCAATAAAAGAAAAAATAGACAAATTGTATTGCATCAAACTAAAAAGCTTCTGAACAGTGCAGAAGACTATTCACAGAGTGAATGGGAGGAAATATTTACAAATCATGTATCTGATAAGGCGTTAAAATCCAAAATACGCAAAGACCTCAAGAAACTAAATGGCAAGAAAATCCAATTAAAAAATGGGCATAGATCTGAGTACACATTTCTCAAGGCAAATGGCCAACGGCTATATGAGAAAATGCTCAACATCACTAATAACCAGAAAAATACAAATCAAACCACAAGATATCATTTCATACTTGTTAGAATGGCTATTCTTAAAAAGAGTGTTGGTGAGGATGTGGAGAAAAAGGAACCTTTGTACACCATTGGTGGGAATGTTAATTGGTACAGCCACTGTGGAAAACAGTATAGAGATTCTGCAAAAAAAATCAAAATAGAACTATTATGTAATCCAACAATCTGACTTCTGATTATATATCCACAGGAAATTACGTCAATATCTCAAAGAGATACCTGCAGGGCCATGTTCATTGCAGCATCATTCATAATAGTTGAGATATGGAATCAACCTATGTATCCATCAACAAATAAATGTATAAAGAAGATGTGACACACACACACAGAGGAATACTATTCAGCCTTAAAAAAGAAGGAAATCCTGCCATTTATCATAACACGGGTGAACCTGAAGAACATTATGTTAAGTCAAAGCCAGACACAAAGTGACAAATACTGCATGATCTACCTTACATGTGGAATATAGAAAAGTCAAGCAGAGATTAGAATTGTGGTTTCTAGGGGCTGGGGTTTGAGGGAAATGGGGAGATGTTGGTCAAGGGTACAAAGTTTCAATTATGCAGTATAAATAAGTTCTGGAGATTTATGTATAGCATGGTAACTATAGTTAATAATACTCTGTACTTGAAATTTGCTAAAGAGCACATTTTAAATGTTCTCACCACACACAAAAAATTGAGAATTATGTAAAATGATGAATATACTAATTAGCTTGATTTTGGTAATCATTTCACAATATATACATATGTCAAATCATCACATTGCATACCATAAAAATATACAATTTTTATTTTTTAATTATACCTCAATAAAGATGGAAAAGTAAAAGAATGTCATAGTTACATTTAAAGTATAATAATGGTTAGTAAAATTAGTGGTTAGTCAAAATAATGGTCAGCATGCATTCATTAATTTCGTGTTATCTTTTAAAGGCATTTTGAGATTTTAATATTACATGATAACTGATTCTAAATCATGCAATTTCCCTTTCCAATATGAAATTTATAGAAATGTTGTTCATATGGTTTTCAGCGTAGTGTTTAACAGGTGGCCATATTTATATGGACAAGTAAAAATGTGTATTCCCATTACTAGTTAACGGGAAATCCCCCTTTTCAGCCTTTAATAATTTTCTCACTGCCTTTTCACCCTCCATTAACTCATTATCATCACTCAATCATTTGTTAAAATCTTTCTAGTGATATGGGGCATAGTATATGTCCAGTACTCTTGGAAAGTTCCTGTTCGTTCTTCAAAAACATTGTTCATATGTCGCCCTGCTTGGAAATCTGTTATTGATCACATTTTCTCCCTACTCCGACACCACTATTCCCCCTTTTTTGCTATCACGTATTTTGTTTATCTTAAGTAGTTGCATGTATC
Organism: Pteropus alecto; assembly: GCF_000325575.1. NCBI lineage: Eukaryota > Metazoa > Chordata > Mammalia > Chiroptera > Pteropodidae > Pteropus > Pteropus alecto. Next base: position 8,076,313 of record NW_006434897.1, on the reverse strand, counting down.
ACACTGTATTTGATTACATGTCTCTGTCCCCTCCTAGATTGTTAGCCCCAGTATGTAAGAAAATCCTTTCATTTTGGTAGTTCCAGTATCTAGAATACTCCAAATATATTTTGAGTAGACTATAGAATTGTGTAGCTATAATGAGAGAACTTGTTAGCCATACCTACTTGGAGAATCTTGTTTTGTTTTCTTTTTGCATTTAGGTACCCTAGTTTAAAAGGACTTTAGACAAATTGGAATGTGTTCAGGAGAGGGTTATCAGAATGATGAAGGCACACAAGTTAAAACCATGTCACATAAAGAACATTCAAAAGAAATAAAGATGTTTTATATAAAGAATTGGAGACTTAGGAAGAAAAAACCAGACATCTGATTTTAAAATGGAAAGTTTTCTAATATAGAAAAGAGTTCTATGTGGCATAAGGCATACAGTGAAGACCAATAGCTGAAAACTATAGAGTTTCAAATTTCAATTCAGTGGAATTAATTACTAGATATTGTTTTAGTGCAGTTTTAAGATATATAGTACAATTTTAAGATGAGACAAATGGCAACAACAATGAAAATGAAATAAAACAAACTAGGAAAAAGTATGCTTAACAATTTAAAGGTAGGAGTTGTCATGTAGCCACTTTGAAATTTGATGTCCCGAATTACTTTTATGTTTCATTATTCATAAACTTTATATTTATGGAATTAATTTTTATACATTATTTTTCAGTTTTATAATTTTTATTGAATTTATTTTTTAGAGATTTGCTTTCTATGTAAACATTCCTAAAGGACTTTGTTTTCTATGTAAAAACTTATTTTTGTTCTTTTTCATTATTGAGACAGTTCGTTGTGGGTACTTTGTATTTTTGTACATCTTTGCTTAGGACTATCTTTTCAAGAATGATTGTATAGCAGATAACTTTGGAAGACAGAGATAGTGTCTTTCTCTAACAGAGGGCTTTTTTTTATGCTTACTGCTCATTATAAAAAATCAGGTTCCTTAAACTCATGGTTTTTGTCTTGAAATGAAGCACAGTACATATACAGATAGGTCTCCAGTTTGCTCTATCTGCCTTGCCCTCATTAGGACTTGAGGGCCCAGAGGACTGATGCAAGCATGCTGATGCTCATGCTATTTGTTATGCCATGGGTAGTAAGGTCCTTTTTCTCTGATTCAGAAGTTTCATGTCTTCTGCCAGCAGCAGTAAACTTCTTAGCAGGTTAACTTCTTAGCTTGAAGTAGGTGATAATCTCAGACCCATCATAGCTCTTACATCAATATATCTTTAACTTATAGACATTTTCCTTCTATTATTTTTTGCTCCCAAAGTCCCCGGTAGTACATTCAATAGCCTCCTCCAAACAGCTGTTTTCTGTCAATTTAATTTATTTTCTGTTAAATTAGCCAGATTATTATTGAGGTGCTAAAATAAGAACAAGTTTAACATGCCTATACACACTCTAAAACATCTTCATTTTTCTAGATTGCTAGATTTTCTAGATTTCTAGACTTTTGAGTTTTTTTCTGTCATTAACCTTTGACATGTGTCTTTTCTTTAACTTTTATAGTTCAGTCAGTCTGATATAAGTATTTTTAAAATCCAGTTTAAAAAATTTTAATGTGGTAAAAAACATAACACTAAAATTACCATTTTAACCATGGTTTAAGTGCTTCTATAAGTATATTTTAAATTTATCATGAATGTTAGGTTTTAGAATATTCCTGTTGTATTTTGTTTAGAATGTAGAAGTTAATTATTCTGAGCAACTCGACATTTAGAGTAAAAAGAATTATTAAAATTATAAGTTGTGAGAATTTTTTTTAAAGCCCTCAATGTAAATACTCTTTATTCTCCCCTGAGGATATTGAGATGGTATAGCACAGTGACTATGAGCATGATCTCCGGTATCAGAGTGCTTGAGTATATTCTTTTGCGCTGCCACTGACCTTGTATAAGTTATTTGAACTCTTTATAGTGAAATGGAGATCATAATAGAATATATCTCAAAGTATTATTGTGAATATTAAATGAATCAATGTAAAATATTTTAAATAGCTTCTAGCACATAAGTTATTATTGTTAATTAAAATCTACCTATAAGTGTATCTCAGACTCTGATAGTTTACATAAAATTTGACAAACTATAATCAGGAATGAAAAATACATCCTAAACAAGTGTAAGTTTTTAAAATCCAGTCTGACAAATTTTGCATTTAACTGCAGTATTAATCCATTTATATGTAATGTGATTACTAATATATTTGTGTGTATATAAACTGTATTATTTAATATTTTCTATTGGCCCACTTGTTTTAACATTTTTTCTTTACCTTTTTTGAATTTATGAAATATTTCATATTATTTTATTTCATCTTCATTACTATTTAAGTTATTCAGTGTTTTCTATTCTTTTAATGGTTGCCACCAAAAGTATAATATATATCCTTTACTTTTTGCAGTCCAATAAAAAAGATTACTTTTACCACTTTCCCAATAATGCTGACCTAGATAGAACATTTTACCTTCATTTTGCTACCTCTTATTTTGTTTTAATTATTGTCATACATTTTAAGTTTATATATATTTTAAAGTCTTTAAATATTATGTTTTTTTAAAGTCAGTATTTATTTATATTTACCCACATATTAACGCTTCTGTTGTGCTGCTTTTTCTTTCTGCATTTCTATGTTTCCCTCTAGAATCATTTGTCTTCTGCCTGAAAAAGCACCCTTTAGTGTACCTTCTGGTCAAGGTCTGTTGATGTTGAATTATTGCAGTTTTCACCTAGAAATGTCTTTATTTTGTCATATTTTATTTTTTTATTTAGATTTTTAGGTTGGTAGCACTTTTTTTAGGTTGGCAGTAATTTTTTTTTAGGTTGGTAGTAATATTCTTTCAGCACTTTAAAGATGTTATTCCATTGTTTTAGGCCTTCTGTAATTTCTGTGGAATAGTTTGACAACCTGTTGTTTCTCCTTTGAAAGCAATTGTCCTTTCTTTTTTGTCTCTTTGATGTGTCAAAAATGTGTTTTTCTTTATATTTATGTGCCTGAGGTTTGCAGAACCTCTGGCTCTCTGGGTGGAAGTCTTTCATCAGTTTTAAATAAGTCTCAACTAGTATATCTTCATATATTTCTTCTGTCACATTCTTTTATGCCTGTCTTTCTAATAAATATATGTGTTTTACCCATTTGCCATGCTTCAGACATCTTTTTTAACTTTTCTATATTATGCCTCATTTTTCTATCTTTGTGCTTTAGTTTAGGTATTTTCTACAGAGGTTTTTTACAAATCATTAATCTTTCTTTCAGTTGCATTTATTTTTTTCTTTTGATTTTTTTCTCTGCTTTATTGAAATAGACAATTAGTTGCTTGTATTTACATCGTACAATTTAGTGAGTTTTTTTCAATTGTAGTTGGCATACAATAATATATTAGTTTCAATTGTATAGTATAGTGATTAGAAATCTACATAACTCACAAAGTGGTCAGCCCACTAAATCTAGTGTCCCTATTCCCCCTTACATATTTATTACAACATTGTTAACTATTTTCCTTATGCTACACTTTATATCTCCATGTCTATTTCGAACTATCCATTTGTATGTCTTAATACCTTTGCCCTTTTTTGCTTTTGCTTCCAACCCCCCTTCCTTCTAGTAGCCCTCAAAATATTATCTGTATTTACGGTTACTTCTGTTTTGTTGTTGTTGTTGATTTTGTTCTTTAGATTCCACATGATGTGAAATTATGTGATATTTGTCTTTCTCTATCTGACTTATTTCATTCAGCGCAACACCCTCTAGGTCCATTGAGGCAACATCTTTTTCCATCCCCTTACTTTTTAGTCTGTGTGCGTCTTTTAATCTGAAGTGAGTCTCTTATACGCAGCATATATAGAGGTCTTGTTTTATTATCCATTCAGCCACTCTTTCTTTTGTTTGGAGCACTTAATTCTTTTCCATTTGAGGTAGTTGTTGATAGGAATGTAGTTATTACCATTCCTTATTCCTGTTTTGATACATGTTTTTCTTCTTAAAGAAGCCCCTCTAACATTTCCTGTAATTCTGGTGTGGTGTTAATGAATTCCTTTAGCTTATTTTTGTTTGGGAAGCTCTTTATTTGTCCTTCAACTCTAAATGATAACTTTGCTGGAGAAAGTATTCTTGGTTGTAGATCCTGGGTCTTCATCACATCAAACATTTTGTGCCAAGCCCTTCTGTCCTTCATAGCATCTTTTGAGAAATCAGCTGCCAGGCTTATGGGTGCTCCTTTGTAGGTAATTAACTGTTTTTCTCTTGCTGCTTTTAAGATTCTCTCTTTGTATTTAACCTTTGGCATTTTAATTATGATGTGTCTTGGTACAGGCCTCTTTGAGTTCCTGGTTTTTAGGATTTTCTGAGCTTCCTGGGGTTTTATGTCTATTTCCTTCACCAGGTTAGGGAAGTTTTCCACACTATTTCTTTAAATAGCTGTTCAACATCTTGTTTTCCTTCTGGTACACTGATGAGACATTTATTTTGACCTTTAATAGTGTCCCATAAGCTCCTTAAATTATTTTTATAGTCTCGGCTTCTTTTTTCTTGCAATTCTGATTGAGTGTCCTGATTGGCTTTCCTGTCCTCTATATAGGTCATTTGATCCTCTTCTTTATTCACTTTGTTTATTCCTTTGTTTATTCCATTTAATATACTTCTCATCTCAGATAATGTGTTCTTCATTTCAGACTGGTTCCTTTTTATAGTTTCCATTTCCATTTTTATGTTTTTTATCTCTTTGTTGAAGTTCTCACTGAATTTATCTACACTTTCCAAAAGTTCACTGAGCATCTTTATAACCAGTGTTTTGAACTCTGCATCTGTTAGATTTCTTGACTCCATTATTTGTAGATCTCTGTTCTATTCTGTCATATCATTTCTGTTTCTTTGTCGTCCCATTTTGGCTGCCTTTCCGTGTGTTTCTATGTACTAAGCAAAGCTCCTAAGTCTCCCAGTCTTATTATTGTGGATTTGTGAAGTAGGTGTCCAGTGGCACAGTCCTTAGAGGGGTTCAGCTGTAGGCCAAATTTAGCCTCTACCCCTCTAGGGCCACCTGTTAAGATTCAGCAAGCAATCCACAGATGCTGTGCTTATAGTTGCCTCCAAAGGCCACACCAGAAACCGAGGCCAGTTGGCTCCAGTGTGAATCTAGGTGCTGCTCAGCAAGGAGCACCTGACTTACTGAGGCTATACCTGGATGTTGCTTGGGCGGGGCCTGGATTGGGGTAGGTGGGATTTCAGGGAATCCTCTGGGCAGAGCGACCTCTGTTATCCAGTTTGATGACGTCACATCTATGGCTGTGCTGTGTCTGTGCACTGGGAGTGGAGAGGGCTCAACAGAAGAACAATGGATATCACTGGCACTTGTGTACAGAGCGAGTCTTGCCTCAGCCCTCGCTCTGACAATGTCTCCCTGTAAGTCCCTGGTGCCCTCTGCATGCAGCCGAATGGGCACTGGTGCTCAAAGCAAGCAGGTTCATCACTGCGAAAGTCCGCTAGCGGGCACGGCCCCTAGAGACATCTGCTGCTGCTGTTGCCGCAGCCTCCGTCTCTATCTCTGTCTCCCTCAGCTGCTCCGGACTGGGCAGCCTTGCGTCCTCGCCCCATCCTACCTTCTGTTGTTGCAGAGTGATTTCTTAGATTTCTCCCTAGTTGTGTGGCTTGCTCATCTAGATTCCAGGTGATTTTTCCTTGCTGTTTGCTCCTTGTTTCCATCACAACTTTGATTTGGTCACCAGAGGGATGAACAGAGCTTCTATCATCTACGCCATTTTTTTCACTCTCTGTAACCAGTGTTTTGAACTCAGCATCTGTTAGATTACTTGACTCCATTATTTCTGGATTTCTGTTCTTTTCTCTCATGTGGGTTCTGCTTCTTTGTCTTCTTGTTTTGGCTGCCTTTCCATGTCTGTTTCTATGTACTAAGCAAAGCTCTTAAATCTCCCAGTCTTACTAGTGCAGCTTTGTGGAGTTGGCGTCCAGTGGTACAGTCCTGAGAGGGGTTCAGCTGCAGGCCAAATTTAGAATTCCAGAGTAATTCTTTATGTTTTCAATTATTCTTTTTCTTTCATTTTTTCCTCTATTTTCTTTAACACATTATTCACAGTTATTTTAAAATCCTGTCTGCTAACTCCAGTATCTGGACTATCTGTCTATAATTATTTGTTGTCTTTTTTTTCCTCTTGATTTTTTATCATGCACTTCTGTCTTTGGGCATGCCCCATAATTTTTTAATAGAATGCCAAATATTGTTTATAATATAGAGGCTCTAAATGGTGTTATATTCTTCCAAAGAAGATCTAAATGAAGTTAAATACTTCTATCTGCAAGAAGTTAGATGAGATCACCTTAATCCAATCATGAATTGGGGTGATTACAGTTTTTCTAGGGCTTAGTTTAGCTCTGGTTTGGTCAGTTTTTTAAAGCGTGGTATTATGAGGATTTCAGCTGTGGGCATGGTGTGTTCAAGACACCTTTCTCTGTCAGATTCTGACTCTAATCTTTAATATCTCTGTGTTTTGAGCTTTTACTTAGATTTTTAGCATTATCTTGTCCCCCATTCTCTTGCAGAAATCTTGATGGGGAAACAGACCATGTGTTTTTTGGCTCCTCAAATCCACAGTTTTGTTATTCTGGCCCAACAAGACCATGACAAGCTTGTTTCAGTTTCTTAACAACAGCTCTCTGTCATGTCTAAACCAAAATTCTTTCTCTCTTGCCTATTATCAGCAAATGCCCCCAGGGATAAACCACCTTCAGATTGATAGCTCACGTTTCAGAAGTTCTACCCTCTTCACAATCTTAGACCCCCTTGTCTGTGGTGACAACTCATAGAGATGGAAGCATACACAACTCCACGAGGCCTTTAAAGAAAGGATTTTGTTATATTTTATTTGGATTTTATTATTTTTAATTATTTTGGTAAAAATGTGCTCATCTTCACATTACTCACTTCTTCTAAAGCCAAAGTCATCCAATTTATAATTTATTTTCTGCACTTGTTAATGTTTACCCTTGAACAGCAAAAATTGAAAAATGCTTTTGAACTTCTTTGTCATAATTTCTAGTACCATGTATATTATAATAATAAAGTTATTATAAAAGTAAATTATGTTGTGGTTTCAATAAATATAAAACCATGCAAAATAATAATACTGGCTTAGATGTTCTATATTTGAAGGCTTTCACATTTCTAAGATGTGACCATTATTTTTCTGTTTTTGAAAGTGATAGAACCTATTTTCTTTTGAGTGACTAGGTAGAAATAATGATATAATATCATGAAGAAAAGAGTGGAGAAGTACCAATTTCAGCATTTAGGATAGAAAGGCACATAGTTTCAAAGATACAGTATATGAAGGATGTATATTTTAGTAGATTAATGTTTCTCAAAAAATGAACAAGAAAACAATGTCTTCTAGATATCAAATTCTGAAGTATTAAATATGAATATCGAATTTTGAAATAAAAACAATGAAGTATGTAAAAATGGGAAAATAAATTCTCATCCTTTTTGTATTTAAAAAATAGACTGCTCTATTTAAATAAATAAAGACAGATGGTTTTAATGGCATGATAAATTGGAAAGACGATCATATTATAAGGATTATATAATGGCTAATTAAATTTTTGATTACTAGCTTCCTTTAGACGATTAATTTCCATTTTAATGCATATAAGAATTATGATATTTATGAGAATGTATATTATTTTGCTTAGAAAATTTATTAATCCAGGATTGTCACCTAATCAGTTAAAAAAGTTATTTTTATTATATTTGTATTTCATGTATTAATAATTAAATATTAACAAATCATACTATATAATTGGCCAGATATCTTATACTCATATCGTATAGAGATTATAACCTGCTGGTTATGAAAGAGAACAGTAATTGATATCTGCATTTGACATTGGAGTACAGCTAATAACTCAACCCTAATATGTTTAAATAATGTATGCAAATCCATCTTACTTTCTTAGAGTTTCATATAATCAAATCTTTTTCAATTTTAATATCTCATTAACTTAGTCTTTTACTTCTATATCTCATTTAATTTTTTCCTTTATATATGAATAATGTCTATATTTAATGACAGAACAATATCGATGATCTTCATTGCGAACTTATTATTTATAGTGCCAGTTGTATTGATAAATATAGATGATATACTACTTTCAACCCTTCTTTCAACATGCCTTTGGGAATTCACAGGTCCACAGAATTTCTGATGAACTACCTAACTTGAATAACCGATATGCTGCTTTCTTGTCAAGAACAAAAAGAACTTCTAAACTGTCCAATACGGTAAGAAGACTCATCTATAACTAAACTTATTTGTAACCTAGGAATCATGGAGAACAGTGTATTAGGAGGTACCTGGGATCCTGCTGTAACATCTTTGTCTGGTCTGATACTTCCATATTTTCAAAGGTCAACATAATTCTTGAAGCTTAGCAGAAGTCCAGCATTGTTCTGTGAGAGAATATTCCATACATGGAACATCTCCTATAGGGTTAGAGAGCATTCATTCCTAGGACATATAGGAAAGCCGAACTCGTATCATATATGGAGTGGAAGACTTATGTTAGGCTCAACTCAGTTCACTCATAAGTACAAATTTTTTCTCTTTTCAATTTGAATTTGTCTTGAAACTGTAGATCCTTCAATGATTTTTTTTATCCCCGTTAATCTGCATTTTAAACTGTGTTGATATGAATTTTTCTAACTGACTATTCATTTTTGTAGGTAATACTGAATAAGTGAAATAAGTAAAGCAGATGAAATTTAAAAATGAATACTTGACTATTTCATTCAGATTAAATTTACTAAAAGAGCAAAGTGAAATATACAGTTAAAAAGTTAGACTTCTGTGTACAGGTATTGTTAAAATAAATTTTTATAGAAATTAGAACATCATTGTAAGATATTCTTAATAACAAATTGCCAAAACAGGATCATCAACTAGGTTTTAAAATGTAGCCAGTCAACCAGAGAAGTAGCTTTGCTTTCTGAAATAATTCTACTAGGTGCACAATACCAAGAGTTGATTTATAATGTTTTCAATGATGAAGTAACTGGTACAAGATTAGGATGAACTAATTTAAATAAAGTACAAATGCAATGCTAGTGAAATTAATCTAGTTGTGAATTAGATTAATTTGGCGAGAGCCATTTAAGACTGGATTTATTTTTTTCGGATCCATCAGTTGACTGAATCTAAGAGAGAGGGTCAAATTAGCATCAGGTTTTTTTGTAGCCGTAAGTTTAAAAGGCATTTTAAAATAATCTGGCAGTGTTCTTGACAGGTAAGAGATTCTCATAAGTGTTAAATAAATGTGTTGCTTTAATAGGTCATTTCTTTGTCTTGAGGAATTTCTAGGAGCGTTGTGTTTCTGAAGTACGCCTTGGTCATACACACCTTAAGATCCACTGTGAAGTATACCATCAGTAATTTATTACTAATATAAAGCTTGTAAACTTAGGAATATTTAGAATAGATTCATAGTTATTTCTATCATAATATTATAGCTGTTAGGAAAAAACAATGTGAATCTCTGCAGGTACCCATAAGAATGCATATATTTATGTTATATTTTATGCTTGTAGTGGAAAAGAGTGGTGGGGATCTGCTTTAAAGGAAGATGAGTTGCTCTACCAGCTGCCCTTACCTAGTTTACATTTAGTCTGTCTCTAACTGGATCAGGAAACTCCTTGGTATTGGCTTTTTTTTGGTCACGAAACACTTGCAATTCAAAGTATTGGGTGAGACTCTGCTTACCCTTGAAGCAAAATAGATTAGTCACATGGAATACTTAGGTTTTCAAATCCCTTCTGCAAATGAGAATACCATTCAAACATGTGGGTGTATAATATGTATCTAATGAAAAATCCAAATTATTTATCTCAAATTAAAATTGATGTCAATCTTATAAAATAACAGAATTTATTTTATAATTTTCACTTCAAATAAAAATATAAGAAAATTTACCTCATACATATTTAAAATTTATGTGTATGGATATGTTGCAATCTTGAAGAAATAAATATAGTTTAATTTTCAATATTTTACATAAGAATTTCACATAAAAATATTAAAAAACCCAGACTTCTTGTTTCAGATGATATACAAAGCGCACGTATACAGCTCCCTTCCTTTTACAAGTTCTCAGTGAAATAATTTTAAAAAGGTACAACATAATCATTAATTGAATATGAAAAGATAAAGAGATTGAAAACACAAGCCAAACATCTGCTTATTAGGCATTCCAGAAGCAGAATGCTGAGATAGTAGTTGGGAGTATTAGATGTAAAAAGCAGTAAGTTATCCTGAGCTGAATAAAGACATACATTTTCAATTAAAAGAGCTCAACAAAATACCAAGGAGGATGAATTTTAAAACATACACACACACACACACACACACACACATGTTTTACATATATATATATATATATTTCACATTCTTTTGCAGAAGACTAGAAATAAAGAAAATAGCCTAGAAATTTCCAGAGAGGAAAGTAACTGGGTCACCTACAAAGGGATGAGAAACATACTGATATCAACTGTTGTCAGCAGCACTGGCAACATTTCACAGCTAAGAGATGACGGAATAATATTTTCTCAAATTTCTGAGAGAAAATAATTTTGGACATAGAATTCTGCCTCTACCCAAAATTTCAATTAAGTGAATCAAGAAAATAGTTTTCCGACATGGAAGAGGTTGGAAAGTTTAATACCTCTACATCCACATATGTGAAGATGTTCCAGCAAAATGAAAAAAGGGAAATAAGAGAAAGGTCATATAAACCTAGAGAAGAATAGAAATTGATTATTTCCTGAGTGAAGTAAGGAAGAGTGGAAACAAATTAATAAAGAAGGCATTTTTAGCTCACGCTTGGGACATTCTTCAAGAGTCAGGGGTTTGGTGACAGAATTTCATTTCTCTATGTGTTTGGCCACACTAGTTGGTTCAATAATTATGATATTCTAGTCCTGTTTAATATTATTGATCAATTTTAAATCCATCTATACAAATTACAGAGGACTTAATTATAATATAAAATATAAATATTAGAAACTTTAATATCAATAATAAAATAATAAAATTAAGAGGTGAAAAGTCACGAGGCATTCACATGTGCCAAATGTTTATTTCATAGTGCAGAGTGAACAGATGTTTTCAAAAAATTGAGAAATTAGATTTAAGACCTTATATTAAATTTATAATGGTAAATCCAAAAACAAAGCAACCCTAAAAAACCCCACAATTACCATGAAAAGGAATTACAGTTGATTCTTGACCAACATTGGTTTGAACTGCAGGGGCCTACTCGTACTCAGATTTTTTAAATGAATACATGTACTGTTTTCAATTCCTGATTTGGGGTCCACGGATACAGAGATCTATTGTATGCATTGATTTATGCCATTTTTTTATAGGGAACTTGAGCACTGGCAAATTTGGAACCAATAGCCCCCTGATCCTCCTTCCTAGGACAGCTAAGTTTTTGGGGAGTCAAACTTATTTGTGGATTTCCTATTGCAAGGAGGGGTCAGTGCCTCTAACCCGCATGTTGTTCAAGGGTCAACTGTATTTCTGGGAATAGAACCAGGGAGAGGTCAAAGAGGATAATTTTACTGTTTATTTTAGACTTGAATATGTTTGATTATTTATGCTGTGAAGATATTATTTTAAAATAAAAATAAAAATAGTACTCATGAGTTAATGATGAATATGCTTTTGGAATGTCATTATGATGTACTGGTACCTGGACTGACTCATTCTCTGCCAACAGCCAAAATTCTAAATAAAATAAAACAAAGCATATTCATGGATTCTTCTAAGAATTAGAAAGAAATAAGGAGTACACAGGTTAAAGGCTAAATTAAAGAAGAACCCAGAGCAGCAGATAGAACACTGAAGCTAACTTTTAACTTGAGGACATTTGGCAAACCAGATGACTTTGAGTTTTCTTTATAGCCTCAGAGGCCTCCAGTGGATGAAACAAAGCCTAAAACTCTCTCATAATGGATACTCTCAAAGTAAATTCATTAATACAGTTAAAACTCCAAAGAGCAAAATATGCAGGTTAAAAGTGAAATGCAAATAAATCTACCCTTCCCACTCACCAGAGGACTTAAAGGAAGATTGTTGGTGTTGACCTTTTTAGTTTTGAATGTGTACTAGGGGAAGCACCCCTGAGAATCTGTTACATTTTACTGTTCTTTAATGAGGTGAATTGTTAAAAAAAAACCAAAAAAACAAAAAACAAACACATACACACACAAAACACCTGTCTGTCATAGATATTACTTGAATTAATTTTACTAATAAAAATAAGAGCTAATGCTTACATAGTGCTTGTTCTATGCTGGGGACCATTCTAACTGTATATTAACTTATTTGAGTGCTATAATTATGGTTATCTTTAAAAATGAGGAAACCGAGACATATTTTATTGTATAACTTGATTAGTTCAGAAAATGGGTTTGATATGCCAACAGCAAGAACAAGTGCTGCTGGAATCCATCTTCATCAAAGCAGAGAAAGAATGGTGAAGGCAACTGCTGAGCAAGAAACACTGTGATAAGCCAGATTCTAGTAGCCTGTTTACTGAGTGGGTGTGATTGCCTGTCAGTACTTAGACAGATTGTGAGAAGAATGCAGTTTTGCAGTTTTAGATTAGTTATTTTTGATTGCCCTACATAAATCTCGGAAGTAAATAATTTCACAAAGAAATGATTTTTTCTTTATTCTGGTTTCTAAAAAAATTTTATACTTTCATGTGTTTTGAGAATGAAGTCTGTCCCTATCTTAACTTCGAAGGTGCCAAGTTCATTTAAAATGAACAACAGCAAAATGACTCAAAATTTACCTAATCTCTGAGAATTAAAGTATGCTACATTTGTGGCATTCATCCTAATCTGATTCCTATATTCTATGTCAACCAGTCATTGTTTTGTAGCTCACATGGGGATTAAAAGAGAAAATGTTAAAAGTGATGTGGAGATGATTGACTCCATCATTTAAGTCCTTGATGCCACCATGACTACATATGCAACCCTACTTGTGATATAGTGATGGCATAAAGACTATTAAAACCTCCTTATAATAAATTTATGACTGATGTAACACGGCATTTAGAAATTGACTTCGAATGTCTAATTATGTTACTTGGATGCACATATTCATAAGGAGTAAACCTTGTTTCAGTATATTTAAATGTTTAGGAATTCATATCTTTCAAAATTATCTCCACTGATAAAGGCTGCAATGCTAGATTCATTTACAGAAATCTGATCTCACTGAGATGATTAATACAGACATATTTTGAGCAATTCAGAATATTAAACTTTTGAGTATCTGGTCATTATTACTCAAAAGTATGTACTAATGCTTCTTCTTTTGGCATTTTCAGGGACAAATGATAGTTCCACTGTATCATTACAAATATATAAGGGAAAAGGCATTTTTCCATCATATAACTTAAAAATGTAGTTAGTAACATTTATATTAGTATCATAATCGCAAGTATGCAGGGAAGAAATATGGAAAAACCTAACAGGTTTATGTAAGTTAAAATGGCACTGGTAGAAAAATAGAGAAGAAGCAAAGGAGAAAAGGCCAGAGATGAAAGGAGTATAAAGAAGTGAGATAATGGAAAGAGGTACTCATGCTGTAAAGTCTGAGAGGATACAGAGTGACATAAAAAACTAAAGCAGAAGGATGTTGGAAAAACAAACTAGATTCCGTTGCGACTATGAGAAGTTGCTGCTGCTTCTCCAGTGAAGAAGCAGATCCATCGCAAGAAATCCCTTCATCCACCAGCCCTTCATATACCCTATAGCACCTTCTGTTGGCTGAGCCCAACAAAGAGCCATCTGACAAAACACAAACATAGTTTGCAGATTCCCAGGTTTAGAGCTGAGACAATAGTTTAAAATCTGGTACATTTCACCCCTTTGACTACTTAGTATCCATATGAATCTTTCTACTTATATTCAAACTTCCACATCATTTTCCAGACAACTATATTCTGCCTAATACAGTACAACTATCCTTTGTATAACAGTTTTCTCACTCTCCAACATGAGGAGATACAAGTTTCCAACAGTGATTGTGCTCTTCTCTGGCAAATTTAGTCATAGTTCATTTAAATATTTTATTACAGAAGTATTGTTATAAATTATTGATTTGTAGTTTTTAATTGTTACCTAAATACTAAATCATATAGTGTTAATTTCTTATTATAAAACTTTTAAAAAATAAAGAGGAGGAAGAGAAGAGGGAAGATGAAATAGTTTACACACACACCACACACACACACACACACACTCTCTCTCTCTCTCTCTCTCTCTCTGTCTCTCTCTGTCTCTCTTTCTCTTTCTCTCTCTCTCTCTCTCTCTCTCTCTCTCTCTCTCTCTCTCTCTCTCTCTCATTCCCCTTCTCCCTTCCTCTCTCTCTATCTTTTCAAATCACTTTCTCTCTCTCTCTCATGGAAATTTATCTGAACAGCTTCCACAGTCCTTATTTCTTAACTGGTCTAAGGCTGTACAGGATATTTCTGACTTCCTTCTTCTGTCACCCTCTCCATGTTTCCTTTGCCCTCAATTAGGATGTCAGCTGTTCAGGGTTCTTTATCTGATGAAAGAATAAAACTTCATTTTCGAAGGATATGAATCCTTAGTGATCCTTCCTTTTTATTGTTGATTTAATTTTTCAACAATTCTTATATTGGAGATATTAAGAGGAATTCTAGAAAATGCCTTGACAAAGTTCTTCCTATTCTCACTGTAATTCATATTCCACCTGTTGATTTTGACAAATCACCCCAGTTCGTAGAATAGCCTCTATTTTGTTTCAGTGGCATGAGTAGTCCCAAATTCTAGTTGACAATCCTAACTTTCAGTTCTGTAGAATCAGAGTTGTGTTCTAAGTAGGAGTATTTCTGTCTTGGGAATTAAGACTTATAAACGACTAGAGCTCAAAGTTATGGAGACAAGAGAAAAACATTTGCGAGTGTGTTATTAGGTGAAATAATGAGAAAGGTCCTTGATATATATTGCAGGTAGTGCATCAAAAATGTTTAAACCCTGTCCTCATAAGGTCTTATCTCTCAACTGGCACCATGATTGCATTTTCAGCAAGTCCTTCTGTTGTTCTTTTAGGTCAGCTACTTTTAAGTAATGAGGGTTAGACCTAGTGAATTCTATGAGCACAAGCCCATTGCTACATTTCTTCTGCTGTGAAATGAGTTTCTTGATCAGAAATAATGTTGTCTAGAATACCATAACACTAAATAAGTCATTCTTTAAGTCCAAGGAGAGCAGTGTTGGCAAAAGAATTATTTGCAGGGAAGACAAATGAAACCCTTTTTTGTAATGACCTCTTTTTTAGGTTTTAGAGTTGAGATTATGCTGGGTTCTTAGAGTAAGTGTTCTTTTCCTTTTTATTCTTACAAAGTTTATTTATTTTTGCAAGATTAAGTTATTCTTTCTTAAATGTTTAGAAGAAGTCACTATTAAAGCATTCTGGACCTGAGATTTTATTTCTGGGAAGGTCTTAAAGAAAGGATTCAATTCTTTATGTATTAACCATGTGTTTCTGATGCTTTGGCATCTGGAATCTTGTTGACCCTGGAGAGACTGTCCTTTCCAGAGTTATCTAGTTATTGGAGATTGCAAATGACTGTCCTGCAAATGTGTCTTTTCTATGCAAACCACCCAATCCAGAGCTCAGACCATCAACAACCTTCTCTGTACGGTTCTCACACTCAGGGCCATTATTCTCCTGTTCTAATCACCCCAGAGCCAGGTACCAGCCAACTGGGAACAGCCCCATATGACCCAGAGCCTGCTGAAATTATTCAAACTAGCCAACCCTAATCCTGTGTACTCTGCCTCACCTGCTCCTTCCTGTGGAAACTACAGTAAAGGCACTCACCTATATTTTCCCCTCACTTCTTCTGCCTCCTGACCAATCCTGGTGCTTTTCCGTGTGTCCCCCTAGGGCATGACATGCTTCCTTCTCTTGGGATCTGTAAGTATAATAAGCTCTCCTTTCAATGACAATTATCTCCTAATCTGTTGGCTTCAATATACCTAAATAATAGTAAAACCTACTTTTAAACACCTTAATAGATACTGAACTATTTATATTTTATATTTCCTCTTTTGTCTCTTTTTATAAATTCAACTTTTAGAGACATACATTCATTTTTTTCAAATCGTAATACATATTTTCTTAATCATAATATTCCTTTTTTTTTTTTTTTTTGGTCTGCGAGGTTTATAGTGATGTCCCTTCCTTTCTCCCTGGTATTGGTTGTTTGTGTCTCCCCTCCCTCTGCCCATCTCTCTCATCCTTCTTTCCTTCCTTTTTTCTGTAATCACCTTACTCAGGGCTTATTAACATTTATAATCTTTTTTAAAGAAAAACTTTAGACTGCTGATTTTCTCTATTTTACATTTATTTTCTATTTCATTGATTATATCGTCCTTTGTGCTTTTCTTAGGTTTCCTTTGTTTTTCTTTTTCTAGTTTTGAAATGGAAGCTAAATCAATGTTTTTTTTCTCCCACAGTTGCAGGTTTTATTTCTTGCATTCTAAATCAATAATTTTCATCTTCTTTTCTTTTTAATTATATGTACTTTAAGGGGAAACAAATTCCTTCATATACTGCTTTGGTTTTATTCCACCCATTTTAATTTTCACTCATTTAAAATATTCTTTAATTCACAGTTTATCTTAGAAGAGTACTGTTTAATTTTCCTGAAGTTGGCTTTTTTCTAATTATGTTATTGATTTCAAGCTTAATTTATTATGAAAATAGAATATAGTCAATTATTTTATTCTATTGAAATGTAAAAGTTTTTTTATGGATCAGCATGTGGTCAGTTTTGTGTGTGTGTGTGTGTGTGTGTGTGAGAGAGAGAGAGAGAGAGAGAGAGAGAAAGGAGTGACCCATTCCTTACTTCATGATGTCTGTAGAATTCTCCTTAATACATTAACATAGTCTTAACAGTACACATTATTTTATCTGCTAGCTCTCTCAATGTCATGAGATAGAACTCATGAAGAGCTACAGATTAAACTTCATTTGAAACATTCTGATTATCTCTGACAATTATTTTCAAGTGTCTTTAAAATATTTTTATGAACCACTATATCAAATTTTTATTTTGAATAGGAAAGTTACTTTTTGACAGAAAGATGAGTATAAAATGGGAGTTTAGTAAGTTTTCTTTCTCAATCTTCTAAAAAACCTTTCATGAATATCATTACTCAAGAATGCCTTTTTAAAATCTTAATTTCACTTTGGACCACTCCGTCACACATTTATTTAAGAACATTGCTGTGAGGTTGGTTTTTACTTTATATGTACACATATTTTTTTATTTATTAAAGGCAAAGATTCTGTCTTCATTGTTTCCCTTTATGGTTTGGTATTATGCTGGGTTGTACCTTGTATCTTGTCTAGTTGTGGTGTTTTTGTGCTTAAGTTTTCTGAAAACCAAAGCTATTTGAGGTTATTTCTATCCTCTGTATCAATACAGCTTGTTAGATGTATTTTTACATGAATATGGATATACTTTTAAATTTCAAATTTATTGTATTTATTTAAAATGTATGTTAATTTAATTTTTATCATTATGTTTTGAATTTTTCTTAGCCAAGTGAGATGTTATGCTCTTATGTAAACATGGAAAAAATATGAAAGTCATTAATTATTTGCCAGTGTTGAACTTGTGTTCAGATTTCAATTTATTCTCCTTTTTCCAAGATCCTGTCCTGACCTAGCACTTTATTTTCCTGGTGATCTATCCTATCTATAGTTTCTTCAGGTTGGTCCAGTGTGCTAATTCTTTTTTATAGTGATTACAGTGATTTTCATTAAGCTTTAGAGACTCTTAAGATTTGTTGTGTTTGCCTTAAAAGTAATTTCTAGGACTATATGGTGAGCATCGATTTAACTTGAGATAAGAATTTGCTCTTAGATAAAGATTACTCTGAAAACAATTCTAGAGGAGGTTTTTTTTGCTTGTTGGTATCAAGTATTGTGTATGTCCAGTTCAGATGAATCATTTCAAAGAATTGATTATCTTGTATGTATAGGTCTAGATCTCATAACCATTATAAATTTTGGAGATTTTATTTTTAGTTCCTGTTCTAAAAGTATAGTTTTGATTTAAGCTTGAAAATTTTGATTAAAATAAATATTCAAAATCAGGAAGCAACCTAAAAATTATATTACTGTAAATGTTAAAATTTGTCTTCAACTTGCTCATTTAAATTTGCTAATTAAATTTAAAATATTCACACTTAAATTTCAAATTTAGCATAAGATTGTATAGAAAAATTTATATTTTATGTATGCACTAGTTTTAAAATTTGTAACCCATCGATTCTATTTGTTACATTTAAAAACACAATGATGCTCTTATATTGAATGAGGATTTCTAATATTGATTCCATCATATGTAAGTTTGTGGTCCAATATTAATAACTCTTGGGATATTAAACACTTAGAATTACCTATTATCATACATTGTAATCTTAATTGAGAGTTTAAAACTATACTTCCATCATTACACCATCAAAGAATAGAAGTTGTTATATATAATTTAAGGACACAGTATGTCATTTATGTCTATAGCCCATTCTCTCCCTTGACTTCTGACTTAAGTCTAACTGAAATGTGCTTATTTCATTTGGTCTGGAACTGAAAGCCCCCTGTTTATTTTTCAGTTTTTACGTAGCTGCTCTATGTATTTATTCTAAGGTTTTTAGGTGAATTCAGTGAGAAAGGCAAGGTAGATTGTGTTTATTCCATCTTAACCGGAGCTAAAACTCATGTATTTAATTTTCTTTAATGCTAAGGTACAAATATCTTTTTAAAAAAAATTTGTTTTCCATCTGTTTGTTCTACTGTTTAGAAAAGCATTATGTATACTGACCTTATATCCAGTGATCTTGCCAAATTCACTTATTGATTTTAACAATTTATATGTAGTTTACTTTAGGCTATTTGCATACAAAATTATGTAATCGATGGAAAATGACTTTGTAATCCCTATGCATTTGATGATGGATGATGATGATGATGATGATGATGATGATTATCATGTATTAATGTACTGGCAACTAGCACCATTAAAATGTCGAATAAAACTGGTGAGAATGAATACCTTTGTTTTGTTACTGGGAGAACATCTTTTAAAAACCTCCCCAGATGATTTTAATGGGCAAACAGGGTTAAGAACCATTACTCTTGATTTTTCAGTAAGACGAGGTCATACTTTATTATTTAAGTCTATTGGTGTTTCTTTTTTTGTTATATGTGACTGAAATCAACCTCACTGATACATAAGGAAATGGAGATTTCATTAGAAAAACTTAGGAAGGAAAGTTATCATGAAAAACATCGGTACAGAACTCCTATACCAACATCCCAGAATCTAGGCCTAGGACTTATTAAAAAAAAAAATCTAACAAGTAGTAAATGCAGTTTGTTCGAAAAATTGGAATAAAGGAATGGTGCAAACTACCATTGCAATGAGATAAGAATATGTTAAGCCACATTAAGAAGATATAATTATAAAAATATTCTATGTCATATTGGATAGTTGATGGAGTACATATAGAACTAAGTATACACGTGCCAGGATATTTCCACTTGAATAGGAAAGGGTTTGTCATAATGTCGACTATATATATCTCTTGAAAGATTATGTAAGCTTAGGCTTGATTTATAAATTTTTTTATGTTTACAGATAAAGATTGCCTTTTTATTTCCTTTAGAGCATTTTAACTGTAGATTAGGCACTATAAAGGTAATATTTCAGTAACAAACCTTTTTTTTAACATATTTTATTGGCAGGATGGTACAGCATTTCTTATTTACTATTGGGTCATCGTTATCGGACATGATTTCAGTTGCTTCACTGTATATCAGAACTGCATTTTTCTTTGGGGGTTACACTTTCAGCCCATCATCTATCCGATTTTTGAATATATACCACATTCTTATTTTCTCTTTGAGCTGTGTGATTTCTTTATTTAGCATTTGGTCATATTTATTGAAAAAATTCACAGGGTGGCTGAAACACATAAAATTGAGAAACAAAATTGAGAGTGCAAATGACATCAAATATTCTTGCTACTTCTTGGAATTTTTTCTTGGTCCCCAAACTCCAATATTTTCTTTCATTCTTTTTGTAATACCAATTTTAGAGTCCCACTTATTCTTTCTCTGAGCTGCTTTTGTTTGCTAGCCCAGGCTGACTATTATTGTTGAGACCTAGGCCTCTAAACAGAGATATCATTGTTAGAAAATCTGTGCAGATTTCTTGAACTGGCATAAATTTAGATCTAGGAAGGCTTAAGTTCAGTAATGTAAACTATGTAGGCATAGAGATGACTGCATATCACACTGAACTTGACTTAATATTAGCTGGCAGCTGAAGACTCTGGTTAAGATTTTGAGTAGAGTAGTTTACTGGGAATCCTGAGATAAATGAACCAAGGTTGTGAAACACTGAACCCCTTGAAGATGGTTATAAGAAAAGAACTGTGCTGGGAGGCAAAGTTACAGCCAAAATAGACAGGAGGAAATTCATATCTTAGAAAGTAAATTATTTTAGAAAGTAAATGTTATTCTATTTTTTCCTCTTTGGCATTTTCGTTTTGTACTCCATTTACTTTTACCCTTTCTGTTACTGATACCATGACCCATCATCTTGGGTTTTCATATTTATAAATGATATATTTTAGGAGGCTCAGAAAAATGTAGCACATGTGTGACAGAGACTGCCATCTGCCTCCCTCAACATTTATTCTCCCCCACTCCTTGTTAGCAGAACACTGACTCTTTTGAAGCATCTAATAAATGGCAACAACATTTTTAGCTAGATGTAGAATAGGACTATGGTCTGATCAATGAAAGATAAATTTAATTTACTTAGTAACTCAAAGCCTAGTTTCCTCCTTTGTAAAATAGGTTCCTTCCTTATGTTTTACTGACAGCACCAAGCTTCTTCACTTTGAGAAATCTGGGTAAAAGAGAGGCAGTGACCTTTCTTTTTCATTTCTTGGACGAGTACATGGGCCTTACCTAAGAGCAGGGAATGGGAAGAATTTAGATCCCTGACAGCTTTGAGGAGTGCCAGTCAGCCCTGGATCTCCTACCCTTAGAATTATTTTAAAAGAAAGAGAAATAAACTTCTGTCTTTTTTAAGATACTGTATTTCATATTTGTGTTACATGCAATCTAAATTTTGATTTTCAAGGGGTTCAATATGAGTCGTATTTTAGTCAAAGTAATTCAGTCCAAAAGTACACTTTGATTCGTTTTAGTGACTCTGTTCTTGTGGCTTCAAGTAAGTAGTCCATTATAATTCTTTATATAATCTCAATCACCCTACTCCTAGAAGAATTCTCTCTTTTACCAACACCCTCTTCATAGGTTGTGCTCGTGGTCATGTAATATTCCTGCCACATGCAGTCTACTGGAGAATGTAGTTGATTTTTCTCTCTGACTGGTAGAATTTATGCAAGTAGTATCTGAATGTTATGGTCAAGGAGAAGGGTGAAGCTGTAAATTTCCCTAAATGAAAAATTTTTATCTTGCCACCAGTGCTATTATTTAATCTTCCTAATCACACTCTTTTAGAAGTTCTACATTTTTTTAAAGAAGAAAAATAGGGCTCAGTTTTCTTGAGTAACTTACATTTTTATAGTTAGTAAAACTGAGCTGGTACTAGAACTCATATCTATCTGATTCCAAAACTCATGATTACACCTCTACATTTTATTGCACAAAGATTTTGATAGAATGTGGTAAGTGCATTGTTAGAGAGAATTTACAGAAATGTTGAGACCTGAGTGAGAGTTATCTAGATGACTTCTGGCAGGGAGGAGCAGTGGGGTGAGGTACAATGGGAGTGGTAAGGTAGTTCAGGCAGAGCAAACCTCCACTACCTGTCAGGTAGCTGGTATTGGAGAAGTGGTTGATTTAGTGAAAAAGACAGATGTGATGGTTTCTGGTCTCATGGAGCTCAAGTGTTTTTCTGGCTTTGCAGATAAGTTTGTTGTTCTTTCTGTTGAAATGAAATATTGTTCTATTATCATTAAGTTTATTTTTCCTTCAGAGGTTTAAGTAATTTCAAGCCAGACAGTGAAACCTCTACAACAAAGGAAACAAGGCTGAATAACGGAGTATATATGAATCTTTTTTATTTTCTATCCCCCAAGATATTTTTCTCTTTCTAGTAAGAAAATAAGAGTAAGATATTTTTCTGGTTTTCAGATAGGACTGAAAATAATACTCAAAGTAAATTCACTCACAAAGTAATAAGTTAATAATTTCCACAAATTAACAACATATTGTTCATTATTCAGTTATCAATTGCTCTTGGTATTTGGGTATCTCATTTCTTCAGTGACCTGCTTTGATAAATAAAACTTTATTTCTTCAGAGTACACCTTTGATCTTAAATGAAATATGTTAACACAAAGTGAGAGCCATGACTGTTCTTAAAATGCCAATTTTTATGCAAACCTTTTCCATAATATTTAAAGCAATGAGAATTTGGCATGTGTATTTAGCTTCCACTTGCTTGAGTTTCTCAAATCTTTCTTTTAGAAAAGTCTGTTTATTTAATGAAATGACGTTCTTTTACAGATAAACTAGTTATGACTCCAAAATGAGATTAAGTAATCAATTTAAACATAGTAGTGGGCCACAATTAATTATATCACGTATAACTAACTTATGGCATTTCAGATTCACAAAATGTTAACCATCATCTTTCTCCCACACCCCAAGGAAATTGTTTTACTTTACTATAAAAAGAACAGTACTCAGAAACAAATGATTGAAATATTAGCTATTTTTTAAAAGGCACTAATGTGATATGGAGGCTTGAGAACTAATGGTTCTTTCCTAAACCTACCTCTATACTAATGTAATTTTTAAAACATCATTTTAATACAATTTTAATTTGTGTTGCTTAGACTCTTTTTAGAAAAATAAGAATATCCTTTTCAGAGTAGAGATTACATTAATTTATTAAAGTGACCTTATTTTTTATACTTACTTGATGCCTAGAAAACATAACCGCAAATAAAGAAAAAGTTACATTATTTCAAATATATAATATAAAGCAGAGTTAATAGTCATTTTAAAGAACATTTTCTGTAAGAATGTCCCTGTGACACTTGATTTTTACAGACTAAAAACTGCTTTGTGTTCTTCCTACTCTTGAGTGGCATATATATATCCCTAGAGGAGAATGGTTAGTTTAACAATCTTTCAAGTTGTTTTAAAGGTACTTTAAAAGTTTTGTAGTTAGAATTCTCTGGAGACTTTTATCTCTTTATATTTTTTGTTAGAACCTAAATCTTTGCAAAACCTCTCTTCACTGGCCACCATACCACAGAACAATTGTTAAGTGTTTGACTTTAAATGAATTTATATACTTTTTTTTATTAACCCTTCATTGTTACATGTTTTTCTTGTTGCCTCATAAAAGACATTATATAACTTAATCATATATTAAAGAAACTATTGATTTATAATTTTTTAAATCATTATTTTAAAAGAAATAGCAGGAGTTTTAGAAATTCAGACACGTAGAACCTAAAGTAATCCAAAGAGAAAATTCTGTAAGTCTCAGTTTACTGTTAGTTGTACTTTTCTTGTGGATTTCCTGTGTGTAAATACATTGTTGTGTAATGACATATATAATATCCAATACTTTGATAGTGGCTCTTTTAGAATATAAGCTCCTGAGGATGGAGCAGGTCACATGTGTATACATACTTAGAAGAAAGTAATGAAAGTAAAAATGCTAGTTATTGTAAATCATTGTAATTACAATTGCTTTACTAATTACTTTGACAGAGAGAATTAATAATAATTTATCTGGGCAAATTATTTTAAAGATGTGACAATTTAATCTATTCCTCTTAGAACACTGGGAATCCTAAACATGTTTTAAAGTTGCTTGTTATGTAATTTGTAAAATTAGCAAATTATTACAAATAGATCACAGATGGAAAGGACATACTTAGTTGGAAGTTTATAAGATGATTTCTAATCTCATTTACTTAAAAATTTTATAACCAGTGCCAATTTATTGTAGGTTGAGTAGACTTAGAAATTAGATTGAATGAAGAAACTCTGATATAGCTTTGAAAAGTTGTCTTTTTTTTTTTCTGAGTTTCCATACCTTTTGAGATACTTGGAAGTCTGAGGTAGGTTAAATGGTAAGATTTTATTCTTTTTGTGGCTAATATTCCATTGTGCATATATATATACACCACATCTTTATCTGATTGTCTATCGATGGGCACTTAGGTTGCTTCCATATTGTGGCTATTGTAAATAACTCTGCAATGAACATAGGGGTGCATATTTTTCTCAAATTAGTGTTTTCTAATTTCTTTGGATAAATACCCAGAAGTGGAACTGCTGGGTCATAAGGTAGTTTTCCATAGTGGCTGCACCAATTCACACTCCCACCAGCAGTGCATAGGGTTCCCTTTTCTCCACATCTTTGTCAACACTTGTTTGTTGACTTATTGATAATAGCCATTCTGACAGATACGAGGTGTTAATCTCATTGTGGTTTTAATTTGCATTTTTCTGATGTTTAGTGATGTTGAGCACATTTTCATATGTCTATTGGCCATCTGTATGTCCTCTTTGGAGAAATGCTAGGTCTTCTGCCTATTTTGTAATTGGATTTTTTGTTTTTCGGGTGGTAAGTTGTATGAGTTCTTTATAAATTTTGGATATTAGCCCATTATTGGATATCATTGGCGAATATCTTCTCCCATTCTGTAGGTTGTCTTTTGTTATGTTGATAAGTTTCTTTGCTATGCAAAACCTTTTTAGTTTGATGTAGTCTCATTTACTTATTTTTCCTTTTGTTTGCCTTTCCTGAGGAGGTATACAAGAAAAAAGTATTACTAAGAGTAATGTCAGAAAGTTTACAGCCTATGTTTTCTTCTAGGAGTTTTATGGCTTTGGTCTTACATTTAGTCTTTAATCCACTTTGGAAACTGGATTTATATATACATATATATATGCTATTCTACTATGTTATTTAAATAGGTCACCATACCAATAATAGTAGTAGTAGTAGTAATAATAATAAATATTGTGAAATCCAGAACACTGATACTATGATATATGAAAAGCAATGTAGTATTCAAAAAAGGTATTGTGTTGTTACTGTTGTTGTTGTTGCTTTTATTTGCAGCAACTTGTAGAGAACCTTCTTTGTTAATGTGTTGTTTTCACTAGCACATGGTCACAGTTGCTGCCACTCTTTCATTGGCTGCCTCCAGGTGGCCTTAGGTTTTTGAAGTCTTGTTGATTATATTAGTTAGATTTATGTAGTATTAAATAAGTGAAAAACTCTCAGTTCTAAATATTTTCTTAAAAGTAACCACCATTACCATCACCTGGCATCGTAGCCTGTTTTGCCTTTGTTTAAACCTGAGCTTCTGAATCTGTTTCATGTACCACAGGGTTCTGAGTAGATGCCAGCCTCTCTCAAGGAAATGCCACAAAGGTTGCAAAGAATCCTGTGTCATATAATTCTGATTCACGAGAGGAACATTTGACTTTTTCTGGACTGTGGTTAGAGAAGTAGGATATTTGCAGTACATGACAATGTAGCGCCAATCTATGTTGGAGTAGGCAACAATCAGCCAAAACCAATTGAGATAACTTTGAAAGCCATTGATTGACCTGGGAGACCTCACACACAAACTATAAACATCTTGTCTAATATCTAGGATCTCTTGTTCAGGGAAAATACAGCCCAAGAATTTTTGACAGAATCTGAAAATACGTTTACCATCATTGACTTGGACTTCGATCCAATGCTGCAACTGAAGATTGAGGACCAGTTTGAATTGGGGATTGTGTAAAGTCAGATTGGGGCAGTATATTATTATTTGGGGGGCAGTATATTATAAATTTACTCATGAAACCATAACCTCTTAGGCCAGAAGGTCAGGAAAGTTGCTGTTATGTGCACTTGATGTGAGTTAAAATGTTTTACCAGGTCAAATGTCATCATCATGTACTTAAACTGGCCAAGGCTTTATTTAGATGACTGCTTTCTATGAATTACCTTCTTGGTAGAGGCTAAGATTGCAAGTACTACAGGTGTAATTGTGTAGTGTCAACTAAATAATTTAGATTATAAAATATAGTTTTCTCCTTTTGAGCTTGTGTTGTTTATAGTATATGTCAATTTTTTCTTTTATTAGACCCAGTGTGGGTATCAAGTAAAAATCTCCACATTATGTTAGAAACTCTGTAAGGACTATTCATAACAAATTGAAGTGTCTGATAATTTGAAAGGTAGATAATAGTTTTAACAGATGTTATCTTGTATCTGAATTGTTTAGCAGCATTAATAAAGACTTTTTCCAAGTAGTTTTTAAGTTTTGCTGCCTTATTTTAGTTGCCTGAGTCCTCTCAACCAATTCAACATCTATAAACTTAGTAAGGCAAAACAGTGTTCTGTATAAATTAGAAAATGATGGGAGTTTGGGAAGATTTTGGGATTCATTGTATAATACAAATAAAGAAGTTTAATTTTATAGACATTACATTTGAGTTATCAAATGTTATACTCTTTGTTTATATGGTTAATACACTTTAAAATAGTTTATTTGTAATATTTGTGAAATTTAATCGAAATTGTAAATTTAATTGTGAAACTACATTTTAATTTATTTTATATGATACATTAATCTAAAGTTCAAGTATTTTTATTAAAGGCTTTTTTTCCCATTCAGTCATAAACATTTGAAAAGAAATATTTTGTAGCAGAATAATTGGCTGACTTTATTATCTAGACTTTAGTGTCAGTATTAAAAAATTAAAATGAAACATAATAGCTATAAATAACGGACCATTTTCAGTTACATGGTTTGAAAGTCATTTACTATTTTCATGCTGGGCACCCTTTTGCTAAATTTAATGAAAATCAACATGATGTTATAGCAGTTAGCATTTGAATTCTGCTCTATCTTCACAAGTACTGAAATGAGAGAGATTCAAATAGCAACTGCTAGTATTATCTATATCACATTCCAGAAACTAGCGTGGACCTTGAGTAAAAGTTGTCTCCTTTGACAGTACCCTCATTTTCTTCATTTTCTGGGAGATTGCATTCTATCAGAATTACTAAGTTTTTAGTAGCCTTATTTCCAATTAAGTGAATATTCAGTGAATATGTGTAGTTCTGAGAGATTCAAAGCAGAACTCAATGATTTGATTTGTAGCCTTCTGTGATGAGTTCATGAAATAATATGCTTTTGTCAATGTTTTTCTTCATTGATCTCCATGAATACAATGAAGACATAGTAATATTAAAGTTTTTTTTATCTTTATGCAAAATATTATTTGCCTTTTAAATGAATTGTATCATTCCCGTTTTGGATTTCTTTATAATATTTAGGGTCAAATTTTTTATTAGCACAATATTTGTCAAGTCTTGGCCTCCATGACTATCATAAGGATTTGATCTTTGGCTAATATGCTTTTTACTCTTAAAGTATAATTAATATATTTTAAAAATTTAGTGTTGGCAAACCTTGTAATTGGTAACACTCTATATTGTCTTCTAGTTTCAGATATGACAGTATTTTACAGACTCTTTTGTGATGCCTTCACCCATTAATCACTCTCTCAGTGGTCTTAACATGGCAGTCATGATAGATCTGGTCTATGCCACATTTCAACATTTGGTGGGAAACATTTAGAGTTACTATGGTAACTCACTGGGAGCACTATAATAAGTTCTTGGGTTGAGAGAGAGCCTTTAGAA
Organism: Pteropus alecto; assembly: GCF_000325575.1. Classification (NCBI taxonomy): domain Eukaryota; kingdom Metazoa; phylum Chordata; class Mammalia; order Chiroptera; family Pteropodidae; genus Pteropus; species Pteropus alecto. The sequence goes on along the minus strand of NW_006434897.1, from coordinate 8,048,421 downwards.
AAAAGTTAGCTAGTAACAGATTACTCTTTTGAGAAAACTGAAATAAGAACATGAATTTGGTATTTCGTAGTTAGGAAAGAATGCCTAACCACAAAAATAGATAAATATTTTCTCAGAGATATTCTTAGGAGTAAACGTTTTGGAGTAAATTCAAATTTAAAGGAAATCAAGGTGATTTCAAGTTACTAAAGATACACTATTAAATATGAAAGCAGAAAAAATTATACCACCAAACTAGAAAAATTAAGATAGCTTTTAATAGTTGCTTATTACTTTAACTTTTCTTTTATCTTCTACTGTATTTCAAATCAATAGATTCTTTAAAATTCTACCTTCTGATTGGTGTTTGTGTATAAGGCATTATTTGAATTACTTTGAAGAATAAAACACCAAATATTCTATAGCTTGAAGGTTAATAGGGAAAACTGAAAAATAAAGACAATTTTGTAATAAATAATGGCAGATACTCTGATAGGCAGACTACCTACCCCAGCCTGAAGAGTCAGATATTACTGAGGGGGTTCAGTAATATTTGATCTGAGTCCTGAAGTCTGTTTGAACTGAATCAAAAGGAGGGTATTTCATGAAGTGTTCAGCATGTACAAAGACTCCATTGCTTTGCAATTTTTTTTTTTTGCGACAAAAATAATTCATAATATTTAGAGCAGAGTGTGAGGAGATTATGGGAACGAACTGGCTGGAAGAGTAAACAAATACTATATCAGACAAGGTTCTTATATAGCCATGTGCAGGAATTAGAACTTTACTTAGAAGGCAATGAGGTCTTACTGGTGGTTTTAGCAGAGGAATGACAAATAGAATCAAATTCTAGAAAGATTACTCTGCAGTCAAGTGGAGAATGAGTTGGAGTGGGATACACAGGAACCAACATAACCAGTAAGGAGATGTATTCGATTCCCACAACTACTATAACAAAATACCACACATTAAGAAGCTTAAAATAATACCTGTTTATTATCTCACAGTTTCTTATGGTCAGAAGTTCAGGTGCAGCATAGCTCAGCTTGTTCTTTGCTAAGGATCTCATAGAGCCAAAATCAAACTGTTCTCAGAGCCATGTTTTTTTCAGAGGTTCTTGAGAAGAATCTGTTTCCAAGCTTATTTAGGTTGTTGAAAGAATTTAGTTCCTTGCAGGTATAGGGTGAAGTCCCCATTTTCTTGCTAGCTGTTAGCCAGAAGAGACTCTAAAATCAGAAGCACTGCTTCTCATGTGACCTACTCCATCTTTAAATCAGCAGTGCCAAGTCAAGTTTCAAATCTCTTTGACTTCTAAAACCAGCCTGAGAAAGTTCCCTGCTTTAAACAGTTCATGTGATTAGTTTAGCTCACCCAGTAATTCAGGATTATCTCCCTATTTTAAGGTCTATAACCTTAATTAAATTTGCAAAATCTATTTTGCTTTGGAATGTCACATATTTATAAATTTCAGGGATTAGAGCATAGATATCTTTGGGGGACCATTTTGCCTACCATGGGAGATCACTGCTGTAATCCAAGAAAAAGATTATTATGACCTAAACCAAATTAGTATTATTGGAGGAGGAGAAAAGTAATTAGATCCAAGGATCAGCTCAATAAATTTGTTGATAAATTGTATGTGCAGAAAAAAGGAGGTATAGTCTTTCCTCTAAAATTATCCTTTAGTATTAGTTCTTCCAGGAATCAATACATGTATATAAGTCTCCATCTGTCCATATGTCAATGTCTATTCATTTTTTTTTTTTTGAAGGTTATTTTTTAGTAGATTCATTAGGAGGTGCTCAAGGGAACATTATGCTCTGAGTTTTTGCATGTTGCTAACAAATTTTCTGTTACTTCTATACTCGAAAATTACTTTGGCTGCATTAAAATCTTAGGCTCACAGGTTCTTTCCTTCAATATCTTAAATATGCCACTCTGTTTTCTATTGGTATAAAGCATCACTGTTGAAAAATCTGATAAAAATCTTATTTTCATTCTTTTTTAAGTGATTTGGACTTTTAGCCTAGATGCCTAAGATTTTTTTCTTTTTCTATAAAGTGCAGTAATTTTACGAGACTACATTTTGATTTTGGTCACTCTGAGAAGATTTTCCCAGGTAAGTTCTGTATCCTCTCTATATATAGTTAAAATCTTTTTTTCCTAAGAAAGTTTTTTTTAATTATAGGTATTAGTATGTATCTGTTTTAGTGCTTTGATTGTTTTCTTAATATATGCACATTGATCTTTGAGTATTCTACATTTTTGTCATTTTGCCTTGAATAGTTTTCTGTCTTAATTTAAGAAAAGTAAAAAAAATCAACCTTATTTTCATCTTAGGACATTATACGTGGTGTTTATTTATTCTTGTTTCCTAAGTTTATTCTTTTTTATGAATTGGTTTTTGATTTATTTCTGTGCTTTCTTGAGTTTTGTTATTTTATTTGAGTTTTTCTAATTGTTACTTACATTATTATTTAATATCTTATACCATTTAAAAAATTTAGCTCCTTTTGAAATACAAGGTGTTTTGGATTTTATGTGGTCAACTGAGTATAACCAATACTTTTTACTAAAGCTGTAAAATATATTTTCCAGAATCCCATTTCCTATATGGTTCTAGGTTAGAGTTTGACAATGAGAGAATCTCACATAATATTTGGAATGTGGAAATAAAAGAGAAGTCATTATTTTGGGGATGTCATAATGTCCAGCTGCCATGGCTTTAGGTATATTTTCACAAATTCCTATTTTATAGTTAAGGTAACTGGACCCAGAAGTTCTTCAGACTTTTCCGTGAGTTCTGGTTTCTTCATCAACTCTAGTATTTTAAGCTAAAATAATTTAATGACTATTTTTTCAAGTCTCTGACACGAGCCTTCCAAATGTTCACTTCTCTCATAGTGATGTAGGCCCTAATTTTTCTATTGAAATTTGCATTTCTTTAATACTTGTAGCTTCGTTTTCTTGAGCAAATCCAGAGAGATATAGTAGGTTACAATTTTTAATTATTTTGTTGCATGTCTTTCCTAGAGTTCTGTTTTTGTCTGTAGGGATAGATTTTTGCATCTTATTTTCTTTTATAATATCTTTGTGTAGATTTCTATCACAATTTTTTTCTATTGATCATTATTATAGCAAATTATTTTCTTGAACTTTTAAAAGTGAGAAGTGGATCAGTTATTTTTTTGAACTTTTAAAAGTGAGAAGTGGGGCTTTTCTAATTTATAACTCTAAAACTCCCTCTTTAATTGTTTTTGTGATGTGTTCAATACTATAGCCTCGTCTTCTCTATAACTTATATAGCCTTGACTCTATAACTCTCCTTTTCTCTCAACCCTCCCCCCCCAATTTTGGACTTCCTTTTTTCTTTTGCTCCTATTGTTCTTTTTTCAATCAGTGTAGAGCTGTTCCCCAAAAGGAAGCTTTGGCTATGTATTAGTTTGTTAGGCATGCTGTAACAAATACCCCGAATTGGGTGGCTTAAACAACAGAAATTTATTTTCTCATTATTTTGGAGGCTATAGGTCTGAGATCAAGGAGTTGGCATGGTTGGTTTCTTCTCTGACCTTTCTCCTTAACTTGTAGATGATCGTCATTTTCCAGTGTCTTCACATGATGTCTCTTATGTTGTTGTCTGTGTCCTAATGTCTTTTAATGAGGATACCAGTCATATTTAATTAGTGACTATCCTAATGACTTCGTTTTAACTTAAATACCTCTTTAAAGGCCTGATCTCCAAATAGAGCCAGATTCTGAGATACTGGGATTAGAGCTTCAATATATGATTTTTGGGGGAACCCAATTCTCCCCATAATAGACTGGTTAGTTTTGAAAGGCTTTATGAGACCCAAACTGATTCAATCTCTTTAGACCTTCTTGGGTACTCATTATAATAGCCATACACCTTCTTCCTCCCTTTCTATCCCCATCACCTCTTCAATATCCTTTTCTCCCTTCCTCCCTTCCTTCCCCTCCCCTTCCACCTCCTTCCTCCTCTCTCTCTCCTTATTTACCTTTATCTTGCCTGGTGTTCTCTGAGGTTCTTTGATCATTATCTTTTGAAATATTTCTTGCTCAATATCTCTTCAATATTGATTCTGCTCCTTCTGTCTCCTAAGATTTCAATTAAATATATATTAGACTATTTGATATTGTTGTATAGATTCTTATTGTTTATACTTTTTTCTCTTTCTTGTAATTCTTGGGAATAATTTCTTTTGGCCTGTTTTTAATGCATTGATTCCTTGGCTGGGTCACATTTATTGGTGAATTACTAGGAAGCATTCTTCATCTCTCTGTATTTTTCATTTCTAACACTCTGAGTCTTTCTTATAATTTTCATCTCTCTGCTAAAATTCCCATTAGTCTGCATGTTACTCTGTTATTCACCTTTTTCACTAAAGCCTTTATCATTATAGTTATTTTAAATCCCTTCTGTGAAAATTTCAACATCTGGGTCACATCTGAATCTGGTTCTGTTGCCTGTTTTCTCTCTTGACAGTTTTTTTTTTTTTTCTTTTTTGGTGTGTATGTGTGTGTGCTATGTGTTTGTTTTGATAGGTTTTTTTTTTCATTTGTGTCACATAAATTTTAATTGAAAGCTGGACATGATGTGTAGGAGAGTAGAGAATAAAGTAAATAATATTTATGCCTAGACATGCATACCTTTTCTTTCGATAGGTCTTAGTGTGGAGTATTGTGCCAGTCATGTCAGGAATTGAGTTGGTTTGGGGTTTTGTGTTACAAGATTTACCTCAATGCATTGGTAGCTTCATATTGTTCCACCATTACCTGATGTTTAGAGTAAATGTTGCTTGCCAGAGGATTTTTCCTCAATATTTTTATTCCACCCTCGACTTTAGGCTATGCCTCGTGTTTCTTGTTCTGAGTTCTTGCTGAGGTTGCGGGGGCATGGGATGGATGTTCTATATTGTCCTAGCTCAGTATCAGTTTTAGGCAGACCTGTGTACCTAGGTATCTGGGTGGATGTTACTTATTGACCTTCTGCAGCATTCTTATGATTTTTTCCCTCCTCCACCCCCAGAGGATTTTTTCCTCCTTGTTTCTTTCCCTCAGTAATACTTCTTCACTGTGCCCTAGAAGTTTACTGCTTTTCTTCCTGAAGCTTAAGGCTTTTGCTCCGCATGGAAGCATGATGTGGGTAGAGCTTTTGTCTATTCCACAGTATACAGCTACTTTTACTCCCCAGATTTGCACTATGAGAGACGCTTTCTGTAGTTTCCCTTCCTGCCCCCATGTGAGCACATGGTTCATACAATAGAGGCTGCAAGTGGGTACCAACTACATTTGTGTCTTTGGGTCCCTGTTATTCTATATTTTCATACCAGCCTACACTTAGCATTAAGCAGTTTATTAAAACTTCTTTATACCAGCTTGTATAGTGTTTCCCCCTTCCTCCCATATTCCACCCCAGATAAATCAGTACTTGTGACACATCTTTTCTTGGGCACACCTGTTTTTCTTTAAATTTTAGGCTAATTTTTTGACCTCTGACTTCGGTTATCTGATGGAATTAGAGAAAGTTGTCATATATATTGTCTTTTTCTTATGTTAAGGTGGGAATGACACTCATTTCAGATTTCTGAAGTAGATGCTGAAAGTTTTGACATTAAAAACATTGTCTGACTATGAGAGAATAGATTTTGGGATTATAATGGAGTAATATTGGGATACTATTACAATAATCTTTGTGTTAGATAGATAGTGATGGCTGAAACCAGAGTAATGGGAAAAGTATAAAAGTCTGATACATTTTCATGGTGTGGAATTATCAGGTGCATTTAAGGAGAAAATTTTTAAATCTGACTCTTCTCTAATAAAGCTACTATTTTAAACCATAAATTTATTCCTATCATTTTCTCATGTAAAATAAGCTAGAATATTTTTTTCCTTATTTCATCTTTCAGAGTCTTTTAAATCATTTATTTATGCCTATAGTAATGTTTTAAACTATGAGGTATTTTCTTGCTTGTCCATTTATGAGTTTGATTACTTATTTTGAGAATATTATCCGAGTATATAGAAAATGCTTTCACAAAGACCAATTAAAGAAGATTTGAGAGAAGAAAGACTAATTAAAATAACAGCATTTAGGATTGGTAGAGACTTTAGGAAACTTTTAAAGTTATATTTTTACTTTCAATAAATGAGAAAATTAAGGAGCAAAAAGGTTAAGTGACTTATGGAAAATTTCGCAAAGATATTTCTTGCAAAAAGGAGAGGGTTGACTTAGATGCCCTCTGTCTAAGGAAAGGCTTTGTGTTTTGTCTTTTAATTTAGAAAACTTAAGGGCTTCTTCTCAGACTCGATCCAACCTATTTGCCCTTCTTTCTGGTTTTTGGCAGATCCAGGGCACTGGACCTCAGATTTTTTTTTTCTTTACTTATTTACAGCCTTCCCTTATTTCCTGGGCCTTCTTTATGCTTGACTCCAGCTGTACTCTTTTAATTTTTTTTGCATACAAAAAAGACCAAAACATTCAGATAAGAGCAATATTGCACTTTAGTTTAAGTGAGTAATTTGCCTTTTTTTTTTTTTAAATAAATTCTGTATCTAATGATGCCAACACCTTATCTACCTCATAAATGATCAGTTCTTAAAGGACATAACTTTTTAACTACCAAGATCATTTTTGCTGCAGGAATATTTGATTTGGGGGCTTTCCTAGTGTTATAGTTACCTTGTAACAGACCCTGAACTAGAAATAAGGAATCTTGATTCTCTTACTCAAGGGCTTTATTTTTAGTACTATACTGCTTTCAAATAAAATATATATTGCCATTTTTTGATGATGTATGAAGACAGTCTTCTTTCATCTATGTTATTTCCTATTTGTTTGGGCATACTTTCTCTGTCTTTACCAGTTGCTTTTTTGCTATATCTGTTTTTTCCCTTCTTTTTAACTATACCTACAGATGAGGCTCTCAGTGAATCTAAAGCTATTAAAACAAAATGCAAAAGATCTTTTATGAAAGCATTTTATTCAATGCTGCTGTGCCCTAGTCCATAATTTTTCTGATTTCTCTTGCTTATTAGCAAACTAAGAGAACACAGGAGTCTTTTTGCAGAAAATAAGTACGTTGATAATTCTCATCTATATAAAATGCAAACTTTTGAAATATTTAAATAGTAATAGTTAAAAGGAAAAATGAGATTTCATGCATTTTATTATTTTATCTTCCCTTAAAAATTTAAAAACTTTAAAAAAATATTTTAAAATTTATATACAATAAAATATCCTTAATTTCTAAATTTATGTAATGATTAGTATGGGGAAGATGTTCAAAAAAGTAAAGCACTTCCCTAAACAGTAGAGAACAAAGGAAGCAGCATGTAGTTTAATGATAAATATCTCTGAGGACTTTCTAATTACCTTCTAATATGGCATTTATATTTAGAAAATTAATTTACCAATTTTTATAGTCCCGCATCCAATTTTAGAAATATGCTTTTAAGACATCATTACTTAATTATAACAGAAGCACTAACAGAGTAGATTTTTAAAATCTGAATTTGCACATTTGAGCATTTCACTGGGGCTTAAGACCTTTTCTAGACCTTTGATTTGCTGTATAAAAAGAAAAAAAATCACATATCAAACATTTGCGAACAATTACCTAATGTGCATTGTAAATACGTGGTTACATCTGTTTCTTCATATGAGTCTCATAGTGCACACTTAGGGGGCTTTTCTTCTACTGGTATTCAATTGATTTAATTAGGCAAGTCCCACTAATGTGCTAATTGGAAGACAGACTTTTTAGCATTCGCCGGAGATTAGATTGCATTCATGGAATCATAATTATTTTGATGGCTTGCAACAGTGAAATAGATGAACTGTGTACTAGCTAAATTTTTAATGAAGTTAACTTTTTACTTTCATTCTTACTGTAATTTCTCTTTTTATTTTGTATATACACTTGTTTCTCAAAGTGTCCTTTGTTTTATTTTTTTCAGTTGTCACTGTCTTTCTAATATCACACATCACACATGTTTTAACAGCATTTTGTTATATATTAAAAAAACTAAAATGAAAGACAAAACAATGTTGATCTGAAGACAATGCTGGGAAATAGCAGTAAGAAAAAATATATATTAAAGCCCAATTGTGGCACAAAATATTTTAGCTTATAAGTTTTTAATATTTTATGTATTATTATATTTTCTGTCTATTTCTGTCCGATATTGCCTCATCTAAGTTCATGATTCTGGCTCTAATAAAACACTGTTATGACCTTGCTATATTCCAGTCACGGTGATAGCATTTGGGTAGAAAGATAACTATGACCTTTCCTGCGGAAGAACTTTATTCAAAAGTAGAATTAATGTTTTTTAAAAAATCTAAGAACATTATTAGTTTTTTAAAATATTGTCTAGAACGTTTCTTTTTTCCATTTATATGTACATTCTATCTGTAATTTAATGTTATAATGGAGTCCTAATTTTTTTCTATATCTTTTTTCCTTAAAGTCATTAGGCTCTGATCTTTTTTCTTAGTCCAGTATTTCAGAAGTTTTTGGCCTTTAGAGAAAAACATATAAGCAGATTGATGTAATTGCAATATAAATAAGGATGTAAAGAGAAAAACATGTACAACCACTTTGGGAAACAGTTTGGCAGTTTCTTCAAAAATACAAAAAATTTAAAATTCACTCTTACTGTTGATCCAGACATTCTACTATATTTAAGAGAAACGAGAGGTGTATATGTCAGTGTTTATGACAATGTTATTAACCAAAACCCTTATTATTACCAAAAACCTGAAAATAACCTAAATAGTCATGAACTAGTAAATAATCAACAGACTAATATATCCATACAATGGAATACCATGAATCTAAAGTGAATGAAATATGGATATACACAAGAACATGGTGAATCTCAAAATCATTATGCTTAGTGAAGGAAGCTAGAAACCAAATATTATACAGTATATGATTCCATCTATATAAAACTCTATAAAATAGAAACTAATGTATAGTGACAGAAAGCAAATCAATGTTTACATGTGGATATGAGTAGAAGGTGAGATGGCTTCAAAGGAACAAAAGTAAACACTTGGGGTGAAAGAATGTTTATTATCTTGATTATTGTGATTGTTTCATGCATGTGACATGCCAAAACTTATCAAATTGTACACTTAACTATATGAAGTTTACTGTATGTCAAGTATACATTAAGTTTCAAAAAATTACTTAGATAAGGCAAATGGATATGTGTTATAAAAATACAGAGAAAAATACATTAATGACAAACAAGAATAAGTCATTAAGATGATCATTGCATGAATTGGTAAGCTCAAAGAATAATGAGTTCATAAAGTATTTCCAATGAAGTGTTAAAACTAATTTTGATTTCACGTGTTCAAAGCTTTACAATGATCTTGTTTATTTTGATTAGTGAATAGAGTTTACTTTCGATATCTGCTTTTATTTTGTTTTCTAATGTAAAATTTTTCACTCCAAATGTTTAAGCTTCTCTTTTATTATCTATATGCATGATTATTAATTACTTTGTTTTAATTATATAATTAGAGAAAAATAATTTAGGAAAAATACTTTGACTTTTTTATTTTTAACATTTTCTTGACATGCTCCAATAATAAAAACCTTGAAAGAACTGTGAACTTAGTAGATCTCAAGGCTATTTCTAAATTCAGAGGTTCAATGTATGTAATAGAATTAATGTTGTTACAAACTAGAATTGTAATTTTTGAAGAGATGAAAATATCTCTAATTCAAACATGTAAGGATGCTAAAGTAGAATGATTTTATATCTGTTTTTGTCCCTGGCAAAATGAATTATATATAAGGATATAAGAATCTCGGTATTAGGATATTTTAGAGCAGTTAGAAATGAAAGGATAGGCATTACTTTACATACTATTCTTTCTATATGGTATGATATTTTTATGATATTGTAAAACATTGTTCCTTAAAAAGAGAAGACACATGTGAGAGAAGTTTTGCATGTTCAATAGTGCTTTTCATTGTTGTAAGTTTCCTGCAATTAAAAAAGTATTATTAATAATCCAAATAAATTTTGAATACAATACTTTCAGACTAAAGGCAAAAAGAATGATAAATGCTGAATTGTATTTAGTTGGTCTGTTTTTCATGTTGTGTAGGTTAGCAATTTTAAAACAATTTTCTGTGTAATCTAGGAGTAAATGAATAAGTAAATATATTGAGAATAATGAGAACTGTGTGTCTCATTGTTGGAGAAGAGAGTTATAAATATGGAAAGGAGAAAGACCAGAATGTACACTATAGAATTAAATTGGAATTGGAGGTATTATTGTAAACCCATCATTTTTGTATACATAGAGGTAGATGTCTATAGCTATAAACATAGAAGTATTTTGTATGTGTATGTGTGCATTTTTATTTTAAGCTCTGTCTGCTGAGAGGACCCTAGCAGCAATAAGTACACTTAGTTTTCAGATCTCGGTTTCTAAAAACCATTCCTTACTTAAAGATTCCAGGGATCCTTAGAGGAATGACTGAATCCAGAGCAGAGACAGGAATATATTCCTGTGTTAAAAATTAGTGCATGCTAAAAAATAATTGGAACATGTCAAAAGGACAGAGGAGCTAGTTTGAAGAAATTCCCACTGGCTAAATCTGGGATAATTTGAGCATCAAAATAAATGACAATAATAAATTGTAGCCCATAGAATAAAACAAGAATCCATTAGTCAACATGTTTGACTATCTTCAACTGACCATGGTATTTTAATGTCTCTCCCTATTATTAGTGCTCTTCTACCTATTTATTCTCATATTGCCTGTAGTTTTTTTTATAATTGTTGCTGTTTTATTTGATGCATTGGTAGTCATGACTTTTATGTCTTCAAAGTGAACTGTGTCTTTTAGCATTGAAATTATTCTTCATTACAGTTAATACTTTTGACTTATCTTATATCTAATATGATCATAACTCTGTTTCTTTTATTTTTTTTTACATTTTCCTTGTATACCTTCATCTTCGCCCATTCCATTTTATTAGACTTTTTGAATTACATTGTTTTACATTTGTTTCTTGTACAAAATAAACACTTACTTGTTGAATGTTGTTTTGTTATCCAATTTGAAAATCATTTTATTTTAATAAGTAAATTAATTTCATTCACATTTATCACTAAGTTTTATATGTAGTCTCTATTCTATCATAATATTTTGCTATAATTACCATATGTTATGTTATATTTACTGTATTTCTTTCCCAACATTGTTTTTTTCCTTTGGTCTTTCATCATGTCAATTTATTTATTTCAGAATATTTGTACTTTTGTTGCAGTTGATACTTTTGTACTTTAACTTTTTGAAAACTTCCTTAGTCTCATTTTCTTACTTTTTTTCTATCTGGTTTGTCAGTTTTTAATGGTATTCTTTAATTATCATCTACAACCCAAATAGCACTCAGTAGGCTTTTACTATTTTTTCTTGTACATCTCCCTTCTCATGCCATTATTCAATTGAATCATTTCTACTTTGTTTTAGTTTTATGTCTATATCACATATACTAAATATGTTTAGGCCATTTTACTAAAGTCTTACCTGTCATATCTTGCTTTAATGAAACCCATCCTCATGCAGATTTCTCATAGAAACCTTATCACCTGGGTTATTGCATGTGTGAAATTGTTTCCTATTTGATTGTGTATGTGTGCATTCCTATAGTCTTGATACTTTAAGGGCAAGTCATCTAAATATATTGTCTTTGGTTGATATGTTCTTTATGTTTATTAAAAATAACAATTATTGTTATCTAGTTTGGTGTATTATTCTTGAAGAGTCTGCAGCCTGACTAATTTATTGCCTTTGTAAGTTATTTGGTCTTTTGCTTGGAAGTCTTGAGATATGATTTTTAAATATTTAAAGTCTAATAGATTTATTGGCATAGTTCCAGAATTGAGCATTTCAGTTTTAATTTTCCTACATATGAATTGGTCCCTTCTAATATGTATATTCAAATAGATGTTTTTAACTTTTAAAGGATTTTCCTAAATTTTTACTTTATTTTTTAATTAATTAATTAATTAATTTTATGGTGACATTGGTTAACGAAATCCAATAAGTTTCAGCTATACATTTTAACAATAAGGCATATATATATTTACACTGTGTGTTCACCTCCCATAGTTATATTTCTTCCTGTCACCACATATTTGATGCCTTTTACCCCATCTACCTCCCCGCTAAATTATTACTTTAAATATTAGTTTATTCCATTATATATATAAAATTTATATATATATATAAAATCTCTCTGGTTGTCTTCCATTTCAAACTATTTTTTTTCTGACTCCTTCTTTCTACATTTTATATTCTTATTCTTGGCTGATTTTCTGATTTTCTTCAATATTTCTTATGAAATTTTTATGTAAACTTAACCTTCCTATTTACCTTGTAATTTAGTCTATATTTCTTAGAAAGGTATGACTTTTTTCTTAAATCAAATCAACTTTGTTTTTTGTTCATTTCTGTTTGTTCATTGTAGTCAGTATTTTTTTTTTTTTGCCTCCAAAAGCTTTATTGAGGAAATATAATTCAATTTCAAGTTTTGTGTTATAGTTTTTTTCTTTTTTAACTTCTCTGTTCTCAGTTTCTTCATATATTAAAGTGTTTTGTGAGTGTGTGTGTGTGTGTGTGTGTGTGTGTGTGTGTGTTTGGGGGGCATTTATTAGTGTTTTATTATTTTCTCATCTTTTAGTTGTAGAAATGTAGACAGCTCATATCTTTAGGCTTAGTGGTTTAGCATATCAGAATAGATAAAAATGCTTTAAATTGAACACATTCTTCTTCTTTTTCTCTTTTTAATGCATATAAGCCCACTGGCTTGAAAATAAGTAGGAAGCAGTTTTCTTTTTTCTTTGCATGACTTTTGACTTAGCTAACCTTAAGCTGTGAACATTTAATCAAGAACAGTCATAGTAGTCAGTTTTCTGGGGAAAGTAATTTTAATACTCTAGGATATGACATAATGATATTAAGAGAACATGTGACAGAAAGCTTATATTTGATGATATAATAAATCAGATTACTATGATGATGCACATTAGCACAATGAGGAAAAATCATTATATGCTGGTTGAAAGACATGCCTGAGCAGAGTGTTTTAAATGATTGAAGATGTAATTTATAGAGCATCTATAAAGTCAGGATAAGAACACAGTGAAAGATGTGTTCTTATCCTGACTTTGCCACTGATAAGCAGTAATGAGAATCAAAGTCATATTATTTGTGGGCAAGAAGGTGTACAACTTGATGATAGATATTTGAGGGCCTTAAACTATTATTTGATATAAATTAGACTAAAAATTATATTTAACTGAGATCCTCTGAAAAAATTACTAAATGGTATAATTGATTAGCTTTTTGGTGTTGGAGGGCAGATCATTTCTAAAAGTTATGCTTGAGTAATAATAGACAATGACAATATTGCTATCTAAATGTTAAGGGCTAGTTAACTACATGAGGTTGGCTGCTCAGGGATGTTTTGAATGCTTAGGGCCATAGATAAGACATTCTGGATGAAAAAGCAGTACTGAAATCTGCGAATTAAGGATTGCTTCTTTCATTCATTCAATTCCTAATCTAAATAAATATTTAAAAAAAATAAATGCTTTAAAAATATCTAAATGCTTAAAATATTACCTAAAGCTTATCTGTTTAAAAATGTTTGTCTTCTTGGGTCACTAAATAGTCTATCTGGGCTTTGCACAACTCTGTCTAGTTCTGACTTAGAACAAGTAACTTAGCCTCTCTTAGTCTCTTATTTTTTCTTTTATTAATTAATAAAGATAATCCTAAGGTCATTTTAGAATTAATTTGTTTTAAAATTCTAAACTAATTTAATAATAGAGAATATATCTATTCATTCTATTCTAATTAACTAGTTATTAAGTTTTTGAAAATATTGTTAAGGTATTTTGTTCATGAAATGAGATTATTAGGGATTTAATAATACTTTTAACTAACAATTAAACTCATCAACAACAATTGAACAAAATAACCCAGGAGCTCCTCAGACTATATTGGTTCCTGGCTATAAGATCTGCTGACCATAGGTACATTTTTCATATAATTATATGATCAATATACAAAACCACAAAACTAATGTTGAAAACTAAAAAGATTTCTAGTTCTGGCATAATATCAGATGAGGTAACTTAAAACTATTCTACAACAAAAGCTTTGAAGTGCTAGGTAAGTTATAACAAACACCTTAGGATGACCCTTTATGAAAGTAAAGGTATTTATCAGGGATAAGAAAGAGTAAGGAAATTAATAAAAACTGTTAAGCATGGTCTGTCACTTGGTGTATTTGGTGTTTGGAGAGGGTATAGGAGTATTAAATACAGATTTAGTAGATGTATTATAATCACTATACAGGGAAAAAAGATGAGCTGTACGAGATGAGGAGTTGGAAATGTGACAACATAAAGCCAAAAAATTGAAAGGAGTAAGCCAAGCCCTCCATGAAAGAGCAGACCAGAAAAATTTACCAACCAAACCAAGAATTTGATACGAAACTTTTTTGTTGGCATCTGAACTCTAAGAATTAAAAATAACTTCTTTGAGAATTCTAATAATGATCTTATGATTCACACAACTTTGTGATCACCAAGGTATGGGAATCTTTATGCTGAGAAGTCAATATAAAAATTGCTCCTGAAGTAGAGTTCCTGTGAGAAAAATATGAAATTACCTTGAAGAGACATGGTCTTAGGCCTGTATGACCAAGATTTTGATAGATAAACCTTTGTCAAAGATGAACTGATAGTTTACAATCATAGTATCAATGAGGGAATAATCCACCATATATGTGATTCAAGTGGCACAACAAATAGCAGGGAAAGGCACCTGTGAACTTCAATAATAAAGACATTATATGAAAGCTATAAAAATGAATTTTAAATGATTAAAGTTATAAATAAAGGAACTAAAATATAAGAGAAGACACTATAATAAAAAGAACATCAGATTGAAAAGAAATCAAGTAGAATTTAAGAAAAAAATATAGAAGTTAATAATTTTTAAAGAGTTCAGCATATGTGCATGGCAAACACTTTAAATTGCTTTCGTAATATCCATTCTCCTTTTCTCCCTTTTTAACAGAGCACCTGATTTTGTTTGGGTTGGCAATATGACCATTAAAAAGAAGTACTTTTCTTAGCATTCTTACAGCTATGGATAAACCACCTGATACCATTTTGGCCAAAAAACTATTGAGGATTCCTTCTTCTTTGTCATTTTATTCTTTTTATTGACTGAAAAGCAAACGAGGAATGCGTTGAAGCATCCATTTTACTATCATAGGCAATCATGAGAATTAAACACATATTAAGGTTGGCAGAGTAGAGAATAGGAAGAACTTGGGCATTGATGTTAATATAAAGCTGCTGCATCAGCTCTGAGCTGCCAACTTTCAAATATCATGTTTTTTGATAAAAATAAATTCCTATTTTGTCAGCACCGTAATAAGGCTTCTATTACATGTAGCAGAACAATAGCTAAAATTGATAA
Organism: Pteropus alecto; assembly: GCF_000325575.1. Lineage (NCBI taxonomy): Eukaryota > Metazoa > Chordata > Mammalia > Chiroptera > Pteropodidae > Pteropus > Pteropus alecto. Next base: position 8,032,888 of record NW_006434897.1, on the reverse strand, counting down.
ATAACCAAGGAGAAAATTAGTGTACTGGAAGATAGCGCTGAAGAAATCACCCAAAATACTAAAGATAACTAGTTGGAAGATATAAAAGAGAGATTAGGAGAAATGAATGAGAATTCCCAGAATGCACCTAATAGGAATTCCACAAAGAGTTAATTATGGCTGACATTTTTCCAATATAAATGGGAATTCTCAGATTCAGGGAGCTGAATCAAGTTCCAATAAGGATAAGTAAAAAATAAATATACTCCTACATGTATCATAATAATAAAAGAGCAGAATACCAAAGAAAGATTATTTAAAAAAAAAAGGATTAAAGATTATGTGCAATTATAGAACATTTAAAGAGAACAGTTTTATTATAACATATTAATGGCTTATATCAATGTCAAGTGGACCAATAAACAGATTCTAGGCTTTACTTCCAGGACTGAATCCCAAACTACACCTTAGCATTGGGTTACCATGTAAACTGCTGCTCCTGCACAATTAGGAATTCACCTGCCTAAGTGAGAGGTTGCCACCCTAGCTGCTGGCCTCAGAACGTTGATGAGGAAGCCACATACTCAAGCTATTTTGCCTTGCTGCAACTGTCAGTTTAAGCCACACTGCCTCTAATATATTCTCTCCAAAAAATTCCTCATGCACTGTCTCTCATTTTACATAACTGAATTCCCAATTCAAGCTTACACAAATACACTCGAATGGAAAAAAAGAAATCATGTTTGGATCACTAGTGAAAGTTTCCAGAAAATACAGTTTTCGGTTTTGTAGTCTCCAAAATACAGGAAGGCATAGCAGAAGAAAGTTGAAAAAAATGTTAACGAGTCAATCTATAGTCATGACACACACCAAAGAAGGATGATTAGCAAAACAGCATAATTTTCAGGACCAAAAATAAGCCAGAAGACAGTCGGATAATATCCTCAGAGTACTGAGAAGACAAATACATTTTTCAAAAACAAAAGAATTTACCTAACAGACCCTTTCTGAAGGAACTATTAAACAATGTACTTCATTAAGAAGGACCTTAAACTTAGAGGGATGGAGAAACATGCAAGGATAAATGATTTTCTTAAATAAGATTGTGTTACTCTTATTATAAGAAAATATTAACTTAGAAAGTAATAAAAATTTATGTCAAAGAAATAAAAGATATATATTCCATCTACTACTTTAAGGAAATAGTGCCAGAATCAAAGAATAGCATAGATGTGGTCCTCTTCTCATTTTAATATAATAGTAATTTTGTTGATTTTTTAAATCGCATTTTCCCAGAGCCATGAAACACCTGTATCTATCATTACTCCATTTACATTTAGGACAAAATGGAAAGCAGGATTCTAGGTGCTCTACAGTTGTTCCTAATCATTAATGGACAATAATATTTTATACTTTCAAATATCTTCTTGTCTATAAGAATGGTGACAGTATAACTTTATAAAAGATTTTCAATGAATAATTTAGTCAACTACTTGAAATATAAAATTAAATGCTATCAGGATATTAAATTAATGCATATAAACTCATTATTATGTAGCAGTTTATAAAGATATTTTTGATTCAGTTATTGAATTTTAGTCCATCTAGGTATAGCTTGCAAAATATATGAATTATTAATAGATAATGGTCATACTCATCTTTAAAACAATCCTCCATTCATTGCCTAATGAAATTTGATTTGTTAGTTGCAGTAGGCAGAACTTTTCAAATGTCTTCCAAAGATGTTGTGTCCCTGGAATTTGTGAATATGATAAGTTATCACTCTCATAATTAAATTATGGTATGTGATACAGTTGACCTTAAAATAGGGAGATTATTCTGGTTTATCTAGGAGGGACCAATGGTGAACCCTTATGAATAGAGAACTTTCTCCAACTGAGGGCAGAAGGAGAAGCCAGAGAAATGAGAATTCTGAGAAGGACTGAATAGGTCATTGCTGCTTTGAACGGAGACAGCCACTTGAAAAGGAATATAGAGACTTTACGCAGAGGGAAGCCCTCAGTTAATAACATGGAAATAAGGGCTTCGGACTTAGAGCTGCAAGGAACTGGATTTTCCCAACAACCTGAATTAGCTTGATTCTTCCCCTGAGCTTTCAGGTTAAGAGCCCAACATGGCTGACATCTTGATTTGAGACTTGTGATACCCTGAGAATAGAACCCAGCCATGCCCACCCCAGACAACTAACCTACAGAACTGTGATCTAAAAAATGGGCATTATTTTAAGCCACTAAGTTGGCAATCTGTTACACAGCATTAGAAAACTAATATATTAGTCTACAAAGTAATACTCTTATTTTTCATACTAAATTTGTTTAATGCCCCTAAGAAATAATTTGACTTAATCTGTTCAAATTAATAAATGCTTTAAATTTAACAGAGAATAGGAGCATGTATTTTGATCCCAACTCATATTTTTACTTCCTTTTTTAACTAAAATGTAATTTTATTATCTTCTTTATTTCACGTATTAAAAAAGGCTGTATAATTACATTATGAGTATTTTTGATACTTAGGAACATCATTAAATGATGATGTAATCACTAATTCATGTGACACCACCATTTGAACTAGATGAGCGCTGAAAATGCAGAAATGATAATGAAATGCAGATACAGTGCTGAGAAGTAAATGTCTTTGTTAACTTTATTGATTAAAAAGAAAATCAAAGCAGGGATGACTTTTTCATCTTTCAAACAGAGAATAAAGCACATGCATAAAATCAAGAGTAGGAAATATAGTGTATTAATTATTAGATTTTTCAGCAACATTGAAGGTAATATTTAAGAATATCACATTATGATATTGTCTGATTAGAGCTTTCCTGCATTTTCAGGTGGCACCGTACATCAACTTTAATTTGTATTGTCTAGGTTTTAATGGCATACATTAAAAATGATTAGTATGAAAACATTATTTAATTTGTCTTCCAAAAATCAAATTTCCATAGATCTTAGATAATATTATATTGTTTGGCCTAAAAGCCTTTCAAAATACAATATGTTTTGTAATATTATGTTAGATATTTTCCTTGGAGAAAAGGAAAGGGAAAAGCAGTGTTTTTTACCAATGTTTGGAAAGATAGAGGGGAGGAATAAATAATGCGGATACAAAGACTTAAAAATTGAGCATCTTTCAGTTTGAAAAAACAAAAAAGATTGGTTTGCCAAAATGAAGGCTTTAGAAATGTTTTAGAAACCTCATCTCCAAATCCAGTGTATTGTTTATAAATATATTAGTTTAAATCAAACACTGGTTGGAATCAGAGTTATATAATTCATATTTTATTTTGAACAATTAAATCTGATAATATAATGACTAAGAGTTTCAGGATATATAATTTGTATTTTGAAGTGATACTAACAATAATTTTAAAAAGGAATTTGCCTCCATTTTTGGTTTTATGTAATGAAATAAAGATTGCAAAATAATGCTTTGCACCCTCACATCCATGGAAGTATATTTATACTGGTGATTTAGAGTAGATTAGAGGGAGAAGGCAGAAGTGCTCTCCACTGACTTTTCTGGTTTTTAGGGAAAATCACAGCCAGCCCTAAGTGCCTGCTAAGTTAGAAGCCTGGCCCTCAGGCAGCAGATTTTAGAGTATGCAAATTAACCTCTATCATGGAAAGACTGGGAGATGATTGATTTTGCCTGCCCTTTCTGCAGAGAACCCTAGAAGAATAGTCCTGATGAGTTCTGTATCCCTTATGAATTACTTCTTCGTTTTCTATAATCTTGTAGGTGTTTTGGGAGCCCTTCTCTCCAGTGGTAACCACTTTCCTTGCTTATAGCAACCTAAACCTAGTATATATCAACATATAGGTTTTGTGGCTTTCTTTTAAGCCCACTCATATTGAATAACAACAAAGACTTTCACACTCATCGTCATGCTCTATCAAGTGCACACGTAGCTATACATTTTAAATATCCTCAAACAGGATTAAACAATTATGTAGAGCATAAAAAAAGAAGACTTTTTGTACTTTACAAAATGGATTCCATGGAAGACATAACAGTAATGTCAACTTGCATTGTAGCTGCCAGCCCCTGATAGACACACGGACCACCAGAAATCAGTGAGTTATAGGAAACCCACTCTTTATTCAGCCAGCTGGGTCTGCCAGGGGTATGCAGACCCCAAATCAAGCAGCCCCAAAATATAGAGTTACAGGGATTTTAAACCCTAAATTCACATTCTTCATCTTGTTTGAACACACAAGTCTATTTTTCTTCTTTTTACTAACTGTCAATCCATAGGTCAGTTGTGCAAGAGGGGGCACAGAAGCAGAAAGCTATTGTTAGAGTGTTATGTTCCCATGGTCAATAGCCAAGCAGTAATTTTCCAGCCAGCACACTTGCACATGATGGTAATACCCTTAGGGTGTGGCCTAAATGCCCAGAACCACAGAAATGTTGGCCACAATTGTCCTAGATAAGCCCCGGACTGCAGGGGCCAAAAATCATAAGGATTCCACCTTATAAAGTCCATATAAGGTGAACACAGATGATGCTCAAGCCTGACCTGAGAGCATCATGGATGGGTGTGCTAAGAGAAGGTCAGAGAAACCTCTGACCTTTGGACTCGTCATAGCCACTGGCTTGGGACCAATAGGCAGCTATCCACACTACTAGTAAATGGAGCTCTCTTTGGAGATGCTAAGGACTTTATCCCTTCACTCTGTCACGTAAGACTCTGTACTTCTGTCTCTGTGTATTGTGTATTAACTTGTGGATACCTGATTGTTTTATCTGAGAAGGTTCCACTTAATAAACCTGGCATTGTAGAAAGACACAAACATGTCCAAGGGTGTTACTTTGGTAACCACTTTCCTTGCTTACAGCAACCTAAACCTACAGGTTTTGTGGCTTTCTTTTAAGCCCACTCATATTGAATTGAGTGATAGTTGATCATCTAATCTATAGCTCTGTTCATGTTGATTTGTATATATTTTTGACTATTTTTCATTTTCTAGTAGGCATTCATCTAGAGCCACTGTAACCAGTTACATTCCTTTCATCTCTCTACTCTCAACCCCCAGCTTATTTTTCCAGCACTTTGAACCCATGAAGTTCATGGAAAAATACAATGCTAAGTACTACTATAAGAATATTTTCTATCTCTGACTATAATGTTTTACTTTTATGATGGATCTTTCTACAATACATGTTCTGTAGCTGGTTCTCCCATTCTGTAATATAATCTGAGAGTGACAGGTTTCCAATAGTTACAGCAATATAAGTTGATTACTTCTCCTGGGGAACAAATTAAATTGATTAAAGATTTAAATGTTCAATAAATGACAAATGTAAGTTTAAAAAATGATCTTTTATTTCAAAGGACTTTTTGAACAAAGCATGAAACAAGGGATCTATAAGGGAAACATCAGATAAATATGACTTCAAAAAGTTAAATACTTTTCTGTAGCAAAACTAAGTAAAATTACTCTAAAATACCTTAAAATCAACAGAACTCTGAAAATTTCTAAACCATAAAACAAATGCTATAAATAAATACAAAGGATGAATTATAAACTAAAAATAATATTTTAAACATATATAAAAGACAAAGTATTTTCTTCATAAACAAAAATTTACAAAACAAGAAAGATGAAGAACTCAATAAAAAACAGCTATAGATAGCGAATAAATGAAAAGATGCTCAAATTTACTTGAAACTAAAGAAATATAAAGTTTTAGAAAAGGAAATATGTTTTCTCATTTAAGAGATTTTTAAAAGATAATACTCAGTGTTAGCAAGGGGGAAGGAAATAGATACACTATCAGGATAAAATCTTTCTAAAGCTACTTCATTTCAACCAAAAGTTAAATTGCACATATCCTTTGTCTTACTGGCATTTGCACATAAGTGTATAAAAATATGTTTTCATTAATAATGTCATTGTTTATAACAATACGAAAGTAGGAATGAGCTAAATGTTTATTGATAAATACTGGTTTAAGTAATAGAGTAGCATAATATAGGAGTTATCTTCATCAAGTGGGACTGTACAGGTTGGTAGGAGAGAGACTTTTCTATCTTCTATTTCAAATTTTTACAATGAGAATATTTCTTAAAATGCAAGAGTATAGTGATGGGAGAGGAAACTAGAGCAATGCCTGATTATGTCAAAGATGATATATACTGGCCTAGTAATCTGTGTGGTATCAATTTTAGACATTTTAGCCAGGAACAGATAGTGTAGGCACAATGCAGTACCTCCTCTCTATTTCAAGTAAACAAAATAAGCATTTTATACCAATTTTTGTTTTCTATTTAGGACTCTATGGTTTACATTATCAGATATTCCTTTTCACTTTTGATTGTTGGCTTTTTTTGGTCATTTTATTTTGCTTTTATTTTATGTATATTTCTTTTCTCTATTTGCCATAAATAATCTATCCAATTTGGAGTAGCTTCATGAGAAATGTGAATTAGATGCTTTTCTAATATGAAAGCATGAACTTTTTTTTTCTTGTACACTTGTTTTCTTTTACACATGCTTTTGTGCATGCTTCGTGAACTTTCCTTTTTATCGTACAGGCATTAATATGGACTTTGGATTTGATAAATTAGAAATTTAGTTTCCTTCAAGGTAGTTGTATCTTTAAGGTATTGAAAATGTGTTTTACAAACCAGAATTTAAGACTAGAAAAAATTACATTTTCCTTAATGTATTTGTTTTAACATATTAGATTCCTAATAACTCTAACAAAGGCACTTAAAATTGTTCGATCAATAATGCTTTTTAAAAGGAATTTATTTATTCTCTTGAAGAGAATTGGAAATGGTTAAAATAAGTTTTTTTTTTAGCATGGCATTTTTTTAATAACACTAATAAATGTTAGAGGCCTTTATGCTGTTTTATTTTTTTATGTCTAATAAAGATATTTGTTAAACTATATTTGGCCCATAATTAAGTTACTATTCCATGTCAGTCTTTGTGCATTTTGTTATTTGAAACAGATACACTGATTTTTTTAAAACTGCTTTTTCTAAAATTAAATTATTTCTGACATTAAAGAATATATTACTTTCAAATAGTACTTTGTAGCAGTTTTTTGGGAAAAAAAAATCAAGTATCACTCAAATATCCGAGCTATTAGGAATTTAATATTTATAATGAGGTATGATAATAACCAACATTTATGTAATGCTCACCCATGTGCCTGGCACTATGTATTGCACATATATTAACTTATTTCACGCTTACAACAACCCTAGGAGGTGGGAACTATTGTTATTAGATTTATTTTACCACTGAGGATATTGAGACATAAAATATACTTATGATCGTATAGTTAGCCAAACTGCCGAGTCAGGATTTGAACCCAGGCTACACAACTTTAGAATCCTTACTACTGGTGGACACTAATGCCAGTGCTTAGTAAAGCCTCAGTAAATTTTTACTCTTATTGATAGACCAATATTAAAATACTGTAACACTTAAAAACAATATGATTTAATAGCATTTTGTTTATAATACTGAGGAAAACAGTTTAGTAATTCTTCAAAAGAAGGGAACGGAAGAGTTAAGAATAGTAACATTTTTATTTTAGATGACCATTATCTTTATTCTTTATGAAGTTAAAATATTTTGGATGTTTTTTAGATAGCTATAACTTTATGTGTATGGCTCTGGAAAATGATAGTCTTTGAAGCCCTTTTATCTAATGGTTTATTCTGCTTATTTTTTTTTTTACCTACTCGATCAACAAACATTTAGTATCACTAAAAAATGTGCTCTGAAACTTGACACTAAATGTAAGCTAACTTGAACAATTCTTTAGTGTCACATAACTATTATAAATCTGGAAGAAGAGAAGATATTTAAGATATATTTTATTCATGAAAAAACATATTTATAAGAACATTAGGGGAGAATAATTAGGTTTCTTACATTTCAAATGTACGATTCGCCATCTATAATCTATGGAAAACAGTTATTTTTGTGTGTGGTTAACATTACCAGAGCCTCCTATCACTCCCTGACTAGACAGTGTTCATTTCCTCTTGTTCCCTACCTTCTTTGCCTTAATCACCTTGCTTTCTCTTTTCTTTTTTTAAAAATCTTTTTCATAGTTTATCCCTCTTCATCATCACTTTTTCTCTTCTCTGTCTAGATGTGACCATACATTTTTGGAGTAATAGGGTGCTAAGATATTTATAGCTCACAGAAAGCAAGGCTGAACCATTATGTCCACCTTTTGCTCACTATGGTAGAGGCAGCTTCCACATATGAATAGTTCTATGACTCATCTCATTGCCTGTCTCACGGGAAGAAAAAACAAGAGAAAGACACATCTCCTGCGCAGTGACCCACTAAATATTTCTGAACACAACCTTCAGCATACATCATGGTAAAAGGGGGTGGATGCGTGGCTGAGAACCTTGAAGGCCTTCTTGAGGCTAATAATAAGGCTGTGAATATAACCCGATAACTCTGACTTCTAGTTCTGTGGTATTTCAGTACCATCATTATCTTGAGATAATCCCTCTTTTTATATAAGGGATGATTCTTGCCATATTGAATATAAGTAGATGACAATAGGAGTCATTTGATTTAAAAATATTTGAACATAGAAAATTGATTTGACTCTTATAGACATTTTCTAGGGTTAATCAATAATTTTCACAACTCTACTATTCAAATTCACACATCTCTTACAAATCACATTCAAAATTTACCTCTTCTAAGTTTTCTAAGTTTATCAAGATGATTTTAGTGTGTTATTTAAATCTTTCCAACTGGCTCTGGGAGCAATTATATATTTTTTAAGGAATCACTTACGTTAACTTTCTTCCTTTTCACATTCATTTTACAAAAGAATTAACTTTTGGATTTGCACTGAGTTAATAAAACTGAAGAAATGATATTATGTCAGTTAGAGCTATTATACCTGGCAATAATCAATGCTTTTTTTTTTTGCCTTAGTAGCATTAGCATTTACAGGAAGAGAAAGGTTATGCAGGCCTTTTCTGTTCACATGTTTTACTTTAATCTGCTGAGATATACATTTTTTTCTATAAAACCCATGTCAAAGGTGGTCATGAAAAACTAAGAATCAAAAGTAGAAGTCAATGTTTTTGATAGCAACTAGAAAGAAATGCATCACACATAAAATATTAACGAAATTTAACTACCTGGAGACATCCTGTAATGATTTTTTGAAGGTTAGTCCTTGATCAGTTTTTATGGATATATTCATACGTCTGTATCATTGCTGAGATTACAAATTACATCTATCTTTATTAGAAACAGGAACATCTTTAAGGAAAGCAATATTTAAGTAGTCTTTACACAATATATATTTTATATACAACTGCTTATGTATGAGACAAATTTAAAAACTGTAGGAGTTGAAAACAGTTCTAAGGCATAGTGTTCGCCTTAGCATTATGGGAGAACTTAATGATAAAGCCAAATATGATGAGCAGAAAGGCTTCAAGGTCGACAGGTACTGATAGGTTCATTCACTCATTCATTAGCTCATATATCCACTCAGTGATTAAAAAATATTCATTGATCACTTACTGTGTGCAACTCACTTGCCTTTACTGAGGATACAGTAATAAACAAAATAGATGCTTTCTGAACCCTCAAGAAGCTTACATTCCTATGGGTGTGAATGATATTAAACAAATACTTAAAGACTTGTCTAACTGCAAGTGTAACAACTGCTGCAAAGTTAAGAGCTGTGTGTTCTGCACATTTATCACAGGAGACCTGACAGCTAATGGATTCAGGGAAGATTTGAGACCCAAAGGATAAGCAAGAATTAGATAACAAAGCCAATAAGCCATTGGTTAAAATAACTTTTGATAGAGATAGTCTAATATACTGGGTTAGATATTCTGGAGATGAGTTAGCTTTTTTAGTGCCCTCAAAGGCAGAGAACTAATTATGACTGAGATTACTAGTTGCCTACCCCATGTTTATTCTCTTTTTCTTCCTTGACAACAGAACCCAATTTTATTTAGAAAACATGTCCAGGTTAAACAACTACTTTTTTCCAGGTTCTGTTATAGTTATAAAGTGATTATTTAACACAACTTTTACTAATGCAAAGAAAACAAACATTTTGGATTGGGATTCTAAGAAAGTTCCTCAGAAAAGGCTGTTGTAGCTGTTAAACACAATTTTTACCTTTTGACCTTGCCCTTCATTTCTGAAATGAGAATGTCATAGCAGGAGCTGTGGTCAATATCTTGGAAACATAAGGATGTGGGTCATCATCTAAGTGTGGAACAGAAAGCATGAAAGGACCTAGATGCCCACTGTTATTGTGGAATCCCTAGGACTCCTGGATTTCCACCGTCAGTTTTCTTTAATTTGAGAGAATAAAAAAAATTAATCCACAAATATGTAGTGTCAATAGAATCTTATTGTAGGAAACATTGCCTTCCTTCTCATCAGATTGGCTTTATCCTCTTTCTGCTTTGATACTGACAAAGAAATAAATGTTCAAATAAATATGGTATGTTTGTTTCTGTGTTTATGTAAACAGTAAGCAAAGAATTACAAAGTGAAGAATATCACTTTTATCAAGAATGCTTCACAGAAGAGATTCCACTTGAACTGGGCTTTATAATTTTATATTTACCTTCAAGTTTAAAAAGGCTTTGCATTCAAGAAGAATTTTCTGAATTTTTTTTCCCATAGTCATGTGAGAGCCAATGAAAATTTCCAGCAGATTTTTGTCATGTTTTAGTACAATACTTATTTGTTATTGAGATGCCCATCGTTTGAGACTGGAAGATCTAAAGGTTAAAGAGGTAGTTAGTGTAGTTGTCAAATAGTATTTTAGAGCCCATGCCAGGATTGTTTTGGTAGTGAAGAAAGAGATAAGGTGAGAGAAGATACAATAGATAACTGATGATTTTTAGTTACAGAGGAGAAAGGTAAAGTGAAAGCCAGCTTTCTATTTTCAGGCCTGGCTAAATAAGGAATTATTATAGGCAGGCAAGAAAGAATAGATAAATGGTTGGGTAATTGGGGAAGGGAAGATAATGAGTTTTATTTTATTTCATTATCTGAGGACAATGAAGTGTAAATGTTCATCGAAGAACTCGAAATTTGTGACTGAAATGTGAATTGTATAGTGTCAGAGAAACTAGTTGGAATCAATGGTTTTACTGCCTACATGGTTTTATCCATCAGCACTTCTTGTTATTATTTACTGAGCCTTGAAGTATTATGGTATCAATGACAATTCTAGTTCCTTTCATAAAGCAGCATTAGGATAAAAGATTTTTTTCACTGTGTCAAGAGAATATGGAAAATAAAACCAATATTTCCTATTTTTGCCTATTACTTAAAATTTATATTATGTCATATCTATATTAAAATATTTTTCTTTCTAAAATAACCCTTATTTTTTCTAAATTATAGATTTAAAGAGTCACGTATTTAGAATGATGAATGTTAATGCTGAAAAATGACAAGGGTAACATGTTTTTGATTATAATTTGTAGTATGCAAAACAAAGATAATTTGATTATCATCTGAAATGCCTTTCTTCTGTATATAGCCTCAATTAAGCAACTGTATTTGCATATTGATAAATTACTTTAATCAAAATTTGTTGCACATTCAGGCAAATTTCACTACAATTATGGCCTATATATATTTTTTATTACATATATTTGATTAAAGACTTCGATTCAAAGTTTTGATTGAAAGTTTCATTGAAGTCTTATGTAATTCACCGATAGAACAAGCTTCATTATAAAAGAAGTTCTAAGTGGTTTTTAAATAATTATATATTTAGGACTTTAAAATAAAATTTTATACTTACCTATGAAATAATGGCTGGAACAAGTACCCCCAAAATATGATTATAGTTTATTTTAGCCCAAATCATAGTAAGTGATTTTTACTATATTGTGCTACCTAATATTATCTATCTATCTCTATTTCTATCTCTATCTCTATCTATCTCTATCTATCTCTATCTATCTCTATCTCTATCTCTATCTCTCTCTCTCTATCTCTCTCTCTCTATTTCTATCTCTCTCTCTATTTCTATCTCTCTCTCTACCTCTCTCTCTATCTCTATCTCTCTCTATCTCTCTCTATCTCTATCTCTCTATTTCTATCTCTATCTCTATATCTATATCATCTATATCTATATCTATATAACTATATATCTACATATCTATATCTTTGTAAAATATATATGTATATCACTAGAAACAGAAATAGAAGAATATTTCGTAACTTGAAAGAACAAGTTCTGGTTTAACTGCCTAGAATTTTAACTCTAGTGTAATATATGAATTTCTGTCATATAGCTATTCTAATTTACCTGTTGTATATTGCTGTGGGCTTGTCCTACTAGTGAGAATTTGTCTCCTAAGCACTGCAGGACTGAAATTCTAGTCTTCCCTTGTGCCTCTGCACCCTCTTTCATATTGCCCTTCTGAGTTGTGATTGAGAGTCTGAGGATCTCCTTTTCTTCTTCTTTGCAAATTGTACCCTTTACTAGTTTTTAGCTTTCCTTTGCAGCTTCATACCCCCTTCAGCTTTAAAATTTGGCAAATATCTTAAGGAAGAGGCTTGTACTTGTTGCTAATCCTTGCTTTAGTGTGGCTTTCGTTCTTAAGCATCATTAGACCACAGGTTTTACTCTGTGGTCAGACCTCTAGCCCAGACCTCTAGCTCTTGCCTACTCTATCACTTAGCAACTTATTTTTTAATTTTATTTTTTATTAGGTTTTTAAATTTTTATTTTTAATTTATTGACATTAAATATTATTTTATATTAGTTTCAAGTGTACTGCATAGTGGTTAGACATTTATATAATTTACAAAATGATCCCCCCAATAAGTAGTACCACCTGACACTATATATAGCCATTACCATATTATTGACTATATTCTCTGTGCTGTACTTCACATCCCTGTGACTGTTTCCTAACTACCAATTTGTACTTCTTAATCACCTTTTTTCCACACCCCCAAATCTTCCTCCCATCTGGCAATCACCACTTTGTTCTCTGTATCTATGAGTGTTTTTGTTTTATTTGTTCATTTATTTTGTTCCTTAGATTCCACATATAATTAAAAGCACATGGTATTTGTCTTTCTCTGTCTGACTTATTTCACTTAGCATAATACTCTCTAGGTGCATCCATGTTGTGCAAATAGTAAGGTTTCATTTTTTTTTTTGACTGAGTAATATTCTATTGTATATATGAACCACAACTTCTTTATCCAATTGTCTATCGATGAGCACTTAGGTTGCTTCCATATCTTGGCTATTGTATATAGTGCTGCAGAGAACGTAGGGTTGCATATATCTTTTCAAGCACATTTATAATGGTGAAAAGCCAGAGACGAGGTTGAGTTCCCCTAGTCTACAGTTCCTC